>NC_079191.1:277609421-277912635 GCF_029499605.1 Hyla sarda | reverse complement strand
CGGACTCCGTGCTATCCAACGCTTTTTGGGGTTCGCCAATTATTACAGGCAATTTATTCCACATTTTTCTACCATTGTGGCTCCTATCGTGGCTTTAACCAAAAAAAATGCTGATCCCAAGTCCTGGCCTCCTCAAGCAGAAGACGCCTTTTAACGACTCAAGTCTGCCTTTTCTTCGGCTCCCGTCCTCTCCAGACCTGACCCTTCCAAACCCTTCCTATTGGAGGTTGATGCCTCCTCAGTGGGAGCTGGAGCTGTTCTTCTACAAAAAAATTCTTCCGGGCATGCTGTCACTTGTGGTTTTTTCTCTAGGACCTTCTCTCCAGCGGAGAGGAACTACTCCATCGGGGATCGAGAGCTTCTAGCCATTAAATTAGCACTTGAGGAATGGAGGCATCTGCTGGAGGGATCAAGTTCTCCTGTTATTATCTACACCGACCACAAGAACCTCTCCTACCTCCAGTCTGCCCAACGGCTGAATCCTCGCCAGGCCCGGTGGTCTCTGTTCTTTGCCCGATTTAATTTTGAGATTCACTTTCGTCCTGCCGATAAGAACATTAGGGCCGATGCTCTCTCTCGTTCCTCGGATGCCTCAGAAGTTGAACTCTCTCCGCAACACATCATTCCACCTGACTGCCTGATCTCCACTTCTCCTGCCTCCATCAGGCAGACTCCTCCAGGAAAGACCTTTGTTTCTCCTCGCCAACGCCTCGGAATCCTCAAATGGGGTCACTCCTCCCATCTCGCAGGTCATGCGGGTATCAAGAAATCTGTGCAACTCATCTCCCGCTTCTATTGGTGGCCGACTCTGGAGACGGATGTTGTGGACTTTGTGCGAGCCTGCACTATCTGTGCCCGGGATAAGACTCCTCGCCAGAAGCCCGCTGGTTTTCTTCATCCTCTGCCTGTCCCCGAACAGCCTTGGTCTCTGATTGGTATGGATTTTATTACTGATTTACCCCCTTCCCGTGGCAACACTGTTATTTGGGTGGTCGTTGATCGATTCTCCAAAATGGCACATTTCATCCCTCTTCCTGGTCTTCCTTCTGCGCCTCAGTTGGCTAAACAATTTTTTGTACACATTTTTCGTCTTCACGGGTTGCCTACGCAGATTGTCTCGGATAGAGGCGTCCAATTCGTGTCTAAATTCTGGAGGGCTCTCTGTAAACAACTCAAGATTAAATTAAATTTTTCTTCTGCATATCATCCCCAGTCCAATGGACAAGTAGAAAGGATTAACCAGATCTTGGGTGATTATTTGCGACATTTTGTTTCCTCCCGCCAGGATGACTGGGCAGATCTCCTCCCATGGGCCGAATTCTCGTATAACTTCAGGGTCTCTGAGTCTTCCTCCAAATCCCCATTTTTCGTGGTGTACGGCCGTCACCCTCTTCCCCCCCTCCCTACTCCCTTGCCCTCTGGTCTGCCCGCTGTGGATGAAATTTCTCGTGACTGTCACGATGCCGGCTGGCAGGTAGTGGATCCTCTGTGCCAGAGAGGGATTGGCGTGGACCGTGCTAGAGGATCGGTTCTAAGTCACTACTGGTTTTCACCAGAGCCCGCCGCAAAGCGGGATGGTCTTGCTGCGGCGGTAGTGACCAGGTCGTATCCCCTAGCAACGGCTCAACCTCTCTGGCTGCTGAAGATAGGCGCGGTACAAGGGAGTAGACAGAAGCAAGGTCGGACGTAGCAGAAGGTCGGGGCAGGCAGCAAGGATCGTAGTCAGGGGCAACGGCAGAAGGTCTGGAATCACAGGCAAGGAACACACAAGGAACGCTTTCACTGGCACTAGGGCAACAAGATCCGGCGAGGGAGTGAAGGGGAAGTGAGGTGATATAGGGAAGTGCACAGGTGTAAACATTAATTGGAACCACTGCACCAATCAGCGGTGCAGTGGCCCTTTAAATCGCAAAGACCCGGCGCGCGCGCGCCCTAGGGAGCGGGGCCGCGCGCGCCGGGACAGAACTGACGGGGAGCGAGTAAGGTACGGGAGCCGGGGTGCGCATCGCGAGCGGGCGCTACCCGCATCGCGAATCGCATCCCGGCCGGAGGTGGTAACGCAGCGCCCCGGGTCCGTGGAACCGACCGGGGCGCTGCAGTGAGGGAAGTGTAGCGAGCGCTCCGGGGAGGAGCGGGGACCCGGAGCGCTCGGCGTAACAGTACCCCCCCCCCTTGGGTCTCCCCCTCTTCTTGGGGCCTGAGAACCTGAGGATCAGACTTTTGTCCAGGATATTGTCCTCAGGTTCCCAGGACCTCTCTTCTGGACCACAACCCTCCCAATCCACTAAAAAAAAAGTTCTTCCCCTGACCTTTTTAGAGGCCAAAATCTCTTTAACAGAGAAGATGTCCGAGGAGCCGGAAACAGGAGTGGGAGGAACAGATTTAGGAGAAAAACGGTTGAGGATGAGAGGTTTAAGAAGAGAGACGTGAAAGGCATTAGGGATACGAAGAGAAGGAGGAAGAAGAAGTTTGTAAGAGACAGGATTAATTTGACACAAAACTTTAAAAGGACCAAGATAGCGTGGTCCCAACTTATAGCTCGGGACACGGAAACGGACATATTTAGCGGAGAGCCATACCTTGTCTCCAGGGGAAAAAATGGGAGGAGCTCTTCTTTTCTTATCTGCGAATCTCTTCATGCGAGAAGAAGCCTGTAAGAGAGAATTTTGGGTCTCTTTCCATATGGTGGAAAGATCACGAGAAATTTCATCCACAGCGGGCAGACCAGAGGGCAAGGGGGTAGGGAGGGGGGGAAGAGGGTGACGGCCGTACACCACGAAAAACGGAGATTTGGAGGAAGATTCAGAGATTCTGAAATTATACGAGAATTCGGCCCAAGGTAGAAGATCTGCCCAGTCATCCTGGCGGGAGGAAACAAAATGTCGTAAATAGTCACCCAAGATCTGGTTAATTCTCTCTACTTGTCCATTGGATTGAGGATGGTATGCAGAAGAAAAATTTAATTTAATCTTGAGTTGTTTACAGAGAGCCCTCCAGAATTTAGACACAAATTGGACGCCTCTATCCGAGACGATCTGTGTAGGCAACCCGTGAAGACGAAAAATGTGTACAAAAAATTGTTTAGCCAACTGAGGCGCTGAAGGAAGACCAGGAAGAGGGATGAAATGTGCCATTTTGGAGAATCGATCAACGACCACCCAAATAACAGTGTTGCCATGGGATGGGGGTAAGTCAGTAATAAAATCCATACCAATCAGAGACCAAGGTTGTTCGGGGACAGGTAGAGGATGAAGAAAACCAGCGGGCTTCTGGCGAGGAGTCTTATCCCGGGCACAGATAGTGCAGGCTCGCACAAAGTCCACCACATCAGTCTCTAGAGTCGGCCACCAATAGAAGCGAGAGATGAGTTGCACAGATTTCTTGATGCCCGCATGACCTGCGAGATGGGAGGAGTGACCCCATTTGAGGATCCCAAGGCGTTGGCGTGGAGAAACAAAGGTCTTTCCTGGAGGAGTTTGCCTGATGGAGGCTGGAGAAGTGGAAATCAGGCAGTCAGGAGGAATGATGTGTTGAGGAGAGAGTTCAATTTCAGAGGCATCTGAGGAACGAGAGAGAGCATCGGCCCTAATGTTTTTATCAGCAGGCCGAAAGTGAATTTCAAAATTAAATCGGGCAAAGAACAGAGACCACCTGGCCTGACGAGGATTCAGCCGTTGGGCAGACTGGAGGTAGGAGAGGTTCTTGTGATCGGTGTAAATAATAACTGGAAATCTTGATCCCTCCAGCAGATGCCTCCATTCCTCAAGTGCTAATTTAATGGCTAGAAGCTCTCGATCCCCGATGGAGTAGTTCCTCTCCGCCGGAGAGAAGGTCCTGGAAAAAAAACCACAAGTAACAGCATGCCCGGAAGAGTTTTTTTGTAGAAGGACAGCTCCAGCTCCCACTGAGGAGGCATCAACCTCCAATAGGAAGGGTTTAGATGGGTCAGGTCTGGAGAGCACGGGAGCCGAAGAAAAGGCAGACTTGAGTCGTTTAAAGGCGTCTTCCGCTTGAGGAGGCCAAGACTTGGGATCGGCATTTTTTTTTGTTAAAGCCACAATAGGAGCCACAATGGTAGAAAAATGTGGAATAAATTGCCTGTAATAATTGGCGAACCCCAAAAAACGTTGGATGGCACGGAGTCCGGAGGGGCGTGGCCAATCTAAGACGGCAGAGAGTTTATCTGGGTCCATTTGTAGTCCCTGGCCAGAGACCAAGTATCCTAGAAAAGGAAGAGATTGGCATTCAAACAGACATTTCTCTATTTTGGCATAGAGTTGATTATCACGAAGTCTCTGAAGAACCATACGGACATGCTGGCGGTGTTCTTCAAGATTGGCAGAAAAGATCAGGATATCGTCCAGATATACAACAACACAGGAGTATAGTAGATCACGAAAAATTTCATTAACAAAGTCTTGGAAGACGGCAGGGGCGTTGCATAGACCAAAGGGCATGACCAGATACTCAAAGTGTCCATCTCTGGTGTTAAATGCCGTTTTCCATTCATCCCCCTCTCTGATGCGGATGAGATTATAAGCACCTCTTAAGTCCAGTTTGGTAAAAATATGGGCACCTTGGAGACGATCAAAGAGTTCAGAGATGAGGGGTAGGGGGTAGCGGTTCTTAACCGTGATTTTATTAAGACCGCGGTAGTCAATGCAAGGACGTAGAGAGCCATCTTTTTTGGACACAAAGAAAAATCCGGCTCCGGCAGGAGAGGAGGATTTACGGATAAAGCCCTTTTTTAAATTTTCTTGGACGTATTCAGACATGGCAAGAGTCTCTGGGACGGACAGAGGATAGATTCTGCCCCGGGGTGGAGTAGTGCCCGGGAGGAGGTCAATGGGACAATCATAAGGCCTGTGAGGAGGTAGAGTCTCAGCTTGTTTTTTGCAAAAAACGTCCGCAAAGTCCATATAGGCCTTAGGGAGACCGGTTACATGAGGAAGCACAGGGACACGGCAAGGTTTACTGGGAACCGGTTTTAAGCAGTCCTTGGAACAAGAGGGGCCCCAACTCTTGATCTCCCCAGTGGACCAATCCAGGATTGGGGAATGGAGTTGAAGCCAGGGAAGTCCAAGAAGGATTTCAGAAGTGCAATTGGGGAGGACCAACAGTTCAATCCTCTCGTGATGAGATCCGATGCACATTAGAAGGGGCTCCGTGCGGAAACGTATAGTACAGTCCAATCTTTCATTGTTTACACAATTGATGTAGAGGGGTCTGGCGAGACTGGTCACCGGGATGTTGAACCTGTTGACGAGAGAGGCTAAGATGAAATTTCCTGCAGATCCAGAGTCCAAGAAGGCCACAGCAGAGAAGGAGAAGGCAGAGGCAGACATCCGCACAGGCACAGTAAGACGTGGAGAAGCAGAGTAGACATCAAGGACTGTCTCACCTTTGTGCGGAGTCAGCGGACGTCTTTCCAGGCGGGGAGGACGGATAGGACAATCCTTCAGGAAGTGTTCGGTACTAGCACAGTACAGGCAGAGATTCTCCATGCGGCGTCGTGTCCTCTCTTGGGGTGTCAGGCGAGACCGGTCGACCTGCATAGCCTCCACGGCGGGAGGCACAGGAACAGATTGCAGGGGACCAGAGGAGAGAGGAGCCGGGGAGAAGAAACGCCTCGTGCGAACAGAGTCCATATCCTGGCGGAGCTCCTGACGCCGTTCGGAAAAACGCATGTCAATGCGAGTGGCAAGATGGATGAGTTCATGTAGGTTAGCAGGGATTTCTCGTGCGGCCAGAACATCTTTAATGTTGCTGGATAGGCCTTTTTTAAAGGTCGCGCAGAGTGCCTCATTATTCCAGGATAATTCTGAAGCAAGGGTACGGAACTGTACGGCATACTCGCCAACGGAAGAATTACCCTGGACCAGGTTCAACAGGGCAGTCTCAGCAGAAGAGGCTCGGGCAGGTTCCTCAAAGACACTTCGAATTTCCGAGAAGAAGGAGTGTACAGAGGCAGTGACGGGGTCATTGCGGTCCCAGAGCGGTGTGGCCCAAGCCAGGGCTTTTCCAGACAGCAGGCTGACTACGAAAGCCACCTTAGACCTTTCAGTGGGGAACTGGTCCGACATCATCTCCAAGTGTAATGAACATTGGGAAAGAAAGCCACGGCAAAACTTAGAGTCCCCATCAAATTTATCCGGCAAGGATAGTCGTATTCCAGAAGCGGCCACTCGCTGCGGAGGAGGTACAGGAGCTGGCGGAGGAGATGATTGCTGGAGCTGTGGTAGTAACTGTTGTAGCATAACAGTCAGTTGAGACAGCTGTTGGCCTTGTTGCGCAATCTGTTGTGACTGCTGGGCGACCACCGTGGTGAGGTCAGCGACAACTGGCAGAGGAACTTCAGCGGGATCCATGGCCGGATCTACTGTCACGATGCCGGCTGGCAGGTAGTGGATCCTCTGTGCCAGAGAGGGATTGGCGTGGACCGTGCTAGAGGATCGGTTCTAAGTCACTACTGGTTTTCACCAGAGCCCGCCGCAAAGCGGGATGGTCTTGCTGCGGCGGTAGTGACCAGGTCGTATCCCCTAGCAACGGCTCAACCTCTCTGGCTGCTGAAGATAGGCGCGGTACAAGGGAGTAGACAGAAGCAAGGTCGGACGTAGCAGAAGGTCGGGGCAGGCAGCAAGGATCGTAGTCAGGGGCAACGGCAGAAGGTCTGGAATCACAGGCAAGGAACACACAAGGAACGCTTTCACTGGCACTAGGGCAACAAGATCCGGCGAGGGAGTGAAGGGGAAGTGAGGTGATATAGGGAAGTGCACAGGTGTAAACATTAATTGGAACCACTGCACCAATCAGCGGTGCAGTGGCCCTTTAAATCGCAAAGACCCGGCGCGCGCGCGCCCTAGGGAGCGGGGCCGCGCGCGCCGGGACAGAACTGACGGGGAGCGAGTAAGGTACGGGAGCCGGGGTGCGCATCGCGAGCGGGCGCTACCCGCATCGCGAATCGCATCCCGGCCGGAGGTGGTAACGCAGCGCCCCGGGTCCGTGGAACCGACCGGGGCGCTGCAGTGAGGGAAGTGTAGCGAGCGCTCCGGGGAGGAGCGGGGACCCGGAGCGCTCGGCGTAACAGTGACCTTTCCATCATATGGAGAGAGACCCAAAATTCTCTCTTACAGGCTTCATCACGCATGAAGAAGTTCGCGGATAAGAAAAGAAGAGCTCCCCCCGTTTTTTCCCCTGGAGACAAGGTATGGCTCTCCGCTAAATATGTCCGCTTCCGTGTCCCTAGCTACAAGTTGGGACCACGCTATCTTGGTCCTTTCAAAATTTTGTGTCAAATTAATCCTGTCTCTTATAAACTTCTTCTTCCTCCCTCTCTTCGTATCCCTAATGCCTTTCACGTCTCTCTTCTCAAACCACTCATCCTCAACCGTTTTTCTCCCAAATCTGTTCCTCCCACTCCTGTTTCCGGCTCCTCGGACATCTTCTCGGTCAAAGAAATTTTAGCTGCCAAAAAGGTCAGAGGGAAAATTTTTTTTTTAGTGGACTGGGAGGGTTGTGGTCCTGAAGAGAGATCCTGGGAACCTGAGGACAACATCCTAGACAAAAGTCTGCTCCTCAGGTTCTCAGGCTCTAAGAAGAGGGGGAGACCCAAGGGGGGGGGGTACTGTTACGCCGAGCGCTCCGGGTCCCCGCTCCTCCCCGGAGCGCTCGCTTCACTCTCCCCGCGGCAGCGCTCCGGTCACGTCCTCTGACCCGGGGCGCTGCGATTCCGCTGCCAGCCGGGATGCGATTCGCGATGCGGGTTGCGCCCGCTCGCGATGCGCACCCCGGCTCCCCTACCTGACTCGCTCTCCGTCTGTTCTGTCCCGGCGCGCGCGGCCCCGCTCCCTAGGGCGCGCGCGCGCCGGGTCTCTGCGATTTAAAGGGCCACTGCGCCGCTGATTGGCGCAGTGGTTCCAATCAGTGTGTTCACCTGTGCACTTCCCTATATCACCTCACTTCCCCTGCACTCCCTTGCCGGATCTTGTTGCCTTAGTGCCAGTGAAAGCGTTCCTTGTGTGTTCCTTGCCTGTGTTTCCAGACCTTCTGCCGTTGCCCCTGACTACGATCCTTGCTGCCTGCCCCGACCTTCTGCTACGTCCGACCTTGCTTTTGCCTACTCCCTTGTACCGCGCCTATCTTCAGCAGCCAGAGAGGTGAGCCGTTGCTAGTGGATACGACCTGGTCACTACCGCCGCAGCAAGACCATCCCGCTTTGCGGCGGGTTTTGGTGAAAACCAGTAGTGGCTTAGAACCGGTCCACTAGCACGGTCCACGCCAATCCCTCTCTGGCACAGAGGATCCACTACCTGCCAGCCGGCATCGTGACAACATGTTGTAGGGGAGTGATGTCGTTCATCCCGTAATCCTGATGACTGACTAATAATGTGGCTTCCTCAAAGGGCCTGAGCAAACGCCAGGTGTCACGTATGGGCTGCCACTGGTTCACATTGAAGTTACAGAGGGGAGTGCCCCTATCCGCTTGGATCATCAAGAAATCGGTGATGGCTTTTTTCTATTCATATAGTCGGTCCAACATATGGAGGGTGGAATTCCAATGTGTGGAAACGTCGCAAATCAGACTATGTTGGGGGAGGGCGTTCTGACGCTGCAGCTCAAGGAGGGTGTGCTTTGCGGTTTACGAGTGGCTGAAGTGCATGCAAAGTTTTCTTCCCATTGTTAGGATGTCTTGCAGATGGGGGGAACCCTTCAGGAACCGCTTGACAACCAGATTGAACACGTGTGCCATGCAGGGAGGCTCCCTTGACGCAGCGCAGACAAGATGTTCTTCCCGTTGTCGGTCACCATGGTTCCCATTTCCAGTTTTCGTGGAGTAAGCCATGATTCAATTTCTTGATGAATGACTTTTGGCAGTTCCTCCCCTGTGTGACTCCGTTCGCCAAGGCAAACCATGTGAAGAACAGCGTGACACCGCTGGGCCTTGCACATATGGTATGCTGGAGGGGCACTGAGACTTGTCCGTGCAATGGAGGCTGAGGACACGGTGCATGATGAGGAGACGGAGTCGCTCACTGTTGCAGGACCAATGGCCTAAGAGCGTGGAGGCGGAAGTGGCGTGACCTTTCCAAGCTGCTGTTGTGGCTGTGCAGGAACCACATTCACCCAGTGGGCTGTAAAGGACATGTATTGTCCCTGACCGTAGTTACAGCTCCATACAATGGCGCTGCTGTGCACTTTGCTACACTTTGGTAGAGTGGGGTGGTGGGTGTTAATACCAGTACCCGGTGACGAAGGTGGGTGAAAGACGGAGTACTTGGCATCAGATGTGTGGCATCAGGCGGGTGGCAGGATCAGAATAGTAGCTGAGGCAGGTAGGCAGAAAACAGTCTCTTTTGTCAAAGTGTTGGTGTGTACAAGTAAGTATTGAGGATATGCATTACATAATATAACAAAAGGAAAGGTGTGCAAAAAATACCATGTGCCACCTACACCACCAAGTATTGATGCTAGGGATGAGCGAATCGAATCTGCCGAATCTTAATTCGTTACGAATTTCAGGAAAAATGCGATTCGCAACGAATGCGAATATCACCGCAATTCAATCTCGCAAATTACTTAATTAAACTCCATTTAGTGCGGTCCAGGCTCCAGGGCATCTAAAATGACGGGTCCACATATGACATGGGGCAAGGTATACTGGGAAGGCGGGAACAAGGGTTGGCGGGATGACCCTGAATCACATGCAGCATGCAGCCTATCAGCAGACAGCCACTCCTGTGATGTCACAGCCTTATATGTTTGGCAGCCATCTTGCGGCCGGTCACTTCAGCCTTTTGTTGCAGAGAGAAAGAGAGAGAGAGAGAGAGAGAGAGAGGGACAGACAACAGTGTGTATTGCACAGAAAGGCATTTTTACTGCAACGATTCACCTCCCAGTCACATCAGCATTCTATTGCAGAGAGAGGGACAGAGAGCAGTGTGTGTTACACAGAAAAGCATTTTTACAGCAGCGATTCACCTCAAGTCCAAATCCAGCCTAGAAGCAATGATAGGGAAGGGAGTGAGATTGAGAGAGAGAGAGAGTGCAATTTTGGGTGTAGTACACAGCAACTGTGTATTGAAGCACTGGTGTGTACAACAACAGAAAAGCTAATACCATATTTTCCGGCGTATAAGACAACTTTTAACCCAGGAAAATCATCTCAAAAGTCGGGGGTCGTCTTATACGCCAGGTGTCATCTTATAGGGCAGGTGATGCAGTTTAATTTTTAACTGTATTCCACTAATTCCCGGCCATATATATACCTCCTGCAGCGTACCTTATATATATTTACACTTCTTTGCATGCCCACAATTCTCGCAGTGACTCCGTCCCGCCCCGCCTCCTGCAGCGTAATTGGGGAAATCACACCCCGTGACCAGGGCACCTAGCAGTGCGTCATTTGTTTATGCATCTACAGTGCTGCCTAGCGCTGATCGGCACGTCCAGATATGAGCACGCGTCATACCTGCCGTCCGCCAGCTGATTCCTGTAGCTGGGGGCCTGTGAAAGCTGACAGCGGCATCTTGTAGGTGCCTTTATCCCGTCCGTGGTGGTCCAGTGGGGTGGATCACTCCCCCCCACAGCACGATTGCGTGCGCGGGGGGTGGTGGATCCATTGCTGAGGTAGCCTGAGGGCTTACCTCTCCTTCCGTGCCGGCTCCTGCACTGAGAATGATAAAGCCTGGCAGGACTAGGCTTTATTAATCAAGCGCAGAGCACACAGATAAATGTGGTTTTATGGAACCACATTGATCTGTATGAGGAATCAAAAGATTCCTTATAAAAGTCCCCAAAGGGACTAAAAGTGTAAAAATAACTAAAGTTTAAAAGAAGTTTAAATCACCCTCTTTTTCCCAAATTCCATATAAAAAATATATAAACATAATAAAAATAAACATTTGTGATATCACAGCGTGCGTAAATGTCCAAACTATAAAAATATATTGTTAATTAAACCACACGGTCAATGGCGTATGCGATAAAAAATTCCAAAGTCCAAAATAGCATATTTTTGGTCACTTTTTATACCATTAAAAAAATTATAAAAAGCGATCAAAAACTTCAGATCACGTCGCAAAATATGAGCCCTCATTCAGCCCCATCCGGGAAAACATAAAAAAGTTATAGGGTCAGAAGAGGACAATTTTAAATGTATTCATTTCCATGCATGTAGTTATGATTGTTTCCAGAAGTATGACAAAATCAACCCTATATAATTAGGGTATCAATTTAATCGTATGGACCTACAGAATAAAGATAAAGTGTCATATAGCCTTATATGGCGAGTGTATCCAAAACTCTATATTTTAACTGTAAAAGTTGGGGGTCATCTTATACGCCGGAAAATATGGTAGTAGCCAGCCAGTTAGGGTGAGCAGAGCACTAAAAGCATATTGTCCTCTATTAAGTGTAAACTGTGCATACATCTAAGTGGTGTACCATTTTGTTCCTGTTAAAGTCTTAAGGGCCTAGATAGTGTGAAAGGATAGGCAAAAGTAGACACCTGCTGGTGATGTAGACAAATACTGTTTTAAACGTACTGAAGTGCATTTTCCTCCCCTCATAAGTGCATACCACATACATTCACCTAAGTGGTGTACCATTTTGTTCCTGTTAAAGTCTTAAGGGCCTAGATACTGTAAAAGGCCAGGCAAAAGTACACACCTGCTGTGGTGTTGTAGACAAATACTGTTTTAAGCGTACTGAGCGCATTGTCCTCTCCTCATAAGTGCATACCACATATGTACATTTAAGTGGTGTACTATTTTGTTCCTGTTAAAGTCTTAATGGCCTAGATACTGTGAAAGGCCAGGCAAAAGTACACACCTGCTGCTGTCGTAGACAAATACTGGTTTAAGCATAGTGGAGCGTATATGTGATGACTGGTTCTGCCAGAACCCATAGGGTTAATGATTTCAAGCCCTGTTGTTTGTTTTGGTTGCTGGGATGACAGATGACACCTCTGTGCTCCTGGGTGTGGTTAAGCTTGCTGAGCCAATTAGAGTCCTCCTGGTTGCAGCTCAGACATATATAAGGAGTGTAAATGGTGTAAATGTTGCATACTGCACTTTATTGAAGAAAAAAAAATTTGAAAAATAAAGAAGACCGGCTGGTCGTTTATACTCTACTGGAACAGTGAGTATATCTTTTCAATGTGTATGCTAGCACTGCCTTTGCGTATATAGCCCAGGAACTTTGTATACTACATGTTTGGGAGCTAATAGTGGAGCTCCGCACCTGGTGATTAATTGCAGCACCATAGAACTTTGCTCATTGAGGTATACTATATAAGGAGGCCCTTGTCAGTCATTCTCTGCTTGTGATAGTTCTTAGTAACTGTTAGGATTCGGCTACCTGGATGTGGATCCACTGTGTCAGCGAGGGATTGGCGTGGACCGTGTCGGTGGACCGGTTCTAGGGTTGCTACTGGTTTTCACCAGAGCCCGCCGCAAAGCGGGATGGTCTTTCTGCGGTGGTAGCAACCAGGTCGTATCCACCGGCAACGGCTCAACCTCGCTGACTGCTGAGAAGGCGTGGGACAGAAGGACTAGGCAGAGGCAAGGTCAGACGTAGCAGAAGGTCGGGGCAGGCGGCAAGGTTCGTAGTCAATGAGGATAGCAGGAGATCTGGAACACAGGCTTTGGACAACACTAAACGCTTTCACTGTCACAAGACAACAAGATTCGTCAAGGAAGTGCAGGGGAAGTGAGGTAATATGGACAGGGAGCAGGTGGAAGCTAATTAAGCTGATTGGGCCAGGCACCAATCATTGGTGCACTGGCCCTTTAAATCTTAGAGAGCTGGCGCGCGTGCGCCCTAAGGAGCGGAGCCGCGCGCGCCAGGACGTGACAGCCGGGGACCGGGACAGGTGAGTGACTTGGGATGTGATTCGCGAGCGGGCGCGTCCCGCTATGCGAATTGCATCCCCGCCGGCAATGTCAGTGCAGCGCTCCCGGTCAGCGGGTCTGACCAGGGCGCTGCAGAGAGAGGAACGCCGCGAGTGCTCCGGGGAGGAGCAGGGACCCGGAGCGCTCGGCATAACAGTACCCCCCCCTTAGGTCTCCCCCTCTTTTTGTCGGGATGTTTCTTCATCCGGGATGAGGCCTGTATTAGGGATTTTTGAGTCTCTTTCCAGATGGTGGAAAATTCCCGGGAAACCTCATCAACAGCGGGCAAACCAGAAGGCGTGGGAGTGGGGAGGGGGGGAAGAGGGTGAAGCTGGGCACGGGGCAAAGTGTTACCAGGACGGGGGCTATGAGGAGGAGACACAGCATAGTCCTGATAGGCCTTGGGGAGACCAGGTAAAGGAGGAGACACAGAGGTTTGACTGACGGGACTGGGAGAAGACTTGAGGCATTTTTTATGGAAAGAAGCACCCCAGCTCTTGATCTCCCTGGTGGTCCAATCAAGGGTAGGAGAGTGGCGTTGAAGCCATGGCAGACCAAGGAGGACTTCAGAGGTCCAGTTGGGCAAAACAAAAAGTTCAATTTTTTCGTGATGCCGTCCAATGCTCATGAGCAGGGGTTCTGTGTGGTAACGCACAGTGCAGTCCAATTTCACTCCGTTGACCGAGGAAATGTAGAGCGGCTTGACGAGACAGGTCACAGGGATGCAGAACTTATTCACCAAAGAGGCCAGAATAAAATTTCCAGAAGAACCAGAGTCCAAGAAGGCCGCGGCTGAGAAGGAAGAGTTGGCAGAAGGAGAAATCCGCACGGGCACAGTGAGACGTGGAGAAGCAGACTTCGCACCAAGAGACGCCACACCCACGTGAGCTGGGTGCGTGCGTTTCCCAGACGTGGAGGGCGAATAGGGCAATCCTCCAAGAAGTGTTCGGTACTAGCGCAGTACAGACATAAATTTTTTTCTCTGCGGCGAGTCCTCTCTTCATGGGTCAGGCGAGACCGATCCACTGGCATAGTCTCCTCGGCGGGAGGCACAGGGGTAGATTGCAAAGGATACTGTGAGAGAGGTGCCCAGAGATCAAGGTCTTTTTCCTGGTGGAGCTCCTGGTGTCTCTCAGAAAAACGCATGTCAATGCGGGTGGCCAAATGGATAAGTTCTTGCAGGTTGGCAGGAATCTCTCGTGTGGCCAGCACATCCTTGATGTTACTGGATAGGCCTTTTTTAAAGGTCGCGCAGAGAGCCTCGTTATTCCAAGATAATTCGGAAGCGAGAGTACGAAATTGGATGGCGTACTCGCCTACTGAAGAATTACCCTGGACCAGGTTCAGAAGGGCAGTCTCGGCAGAAGAAGCTCGGGCTGGTTCCTCGAAGACACTACGGACTTCAGCGAAGAAGGACTGGACAGTGGCTGTGGCAGGATCATTGCGGTCCCAGAGCGGTGTGGCCCAAGACAAGGCCTTTCCAGACAGAAGACTCACTACGAACGCCACCTTAGACTGTATTGTAGGAAATGTATCCGACAACATCTCCATATGTAGGGAACATTGAGACAAGAAGCCACGGCAGAGTCTAGAGTCCCCATCAAATTTGTCTGGCAGGGACAAGTGGAGGCTAGGGGCGGCCACTCGCTGCGGAGGAGGTGCAGGAGCTGGCGGAGGAGATGTTTGCTGCTGTAGCAGTGGCAGAAGTTGCTGTAACGTGGCGGTCAACTGCGACAGCTGCTGTCCTTGTTGGGCAATTTGCTGCGATTGCTGGGCGACCACTGTGGGTAGGTCAGCGAGACTTGGCAGCGGCACCTCAGCGGGATCCATGGCCGGATCTACTGTTAGGATTCGGCTACCTGGATGTGGATCCACTGTGTCAGCGAGGGATTGGCGTGGACCGTGTCGGTGGACCGGTTCTAGGGTTGCTACTGGTTTTCACCAGAGCCCGCCGCAAAGCGGGATGGTCTTGCTGCGGCGGTAGCAACCAGGTCGTATCCACCGGCAACGGCTCAACCTCGCTGACTGCTGAGAAGGCGTGGGACAGAAGGACTAGGCAGAGGCCAGGTCAGACGTAGCAGAAGGTCGGGGCAGGCGGCAAGGTTCGTAGTCAATGAGGATAGCAGGAGATCTGGAACACAGGCTTTGGACAACACTAAACGCTTTCACTGTTACAAGACAACAAGATTCGTCAAGGAAGTGCAGGGGAAGTGAGGTAATATGGACAGGGAGCAGGTGGAAGCTAATTAGGCTGATTGGGCCAGGCACAAATCATTGGTGCACTGGCCCTTTAAATCTTAGAGAGCAGGACGTGACAGCCGGGGTCCGGGACAGGTGAGTGACTTGGGATGCGATTCACGAGCGGGCGCGTCCCGCTATGCAAATCGCATCCCCGCCGGCAATGTCAGTGCAGCGCTGCAGATAGAGGAACGCCGCGAGCGCTCCGGGGAGGAGCTGGGACCCGGAGCGCTCGGCGTAACAGTAACTTACCTATCTATCTCTGTGCTCATTCTGTTTATTCTGGTTTTGTGACTTTTGGCTTGGCTTTTGACTTCCCTTTGATACTCTGTTACTGCACTTCATTCTCTCCAGGTTTAGATTCGGCCCTCTGACTATGTATTTTTGTGTGTGCGTGTTTATGTTTGGTTTTCTGTTAGTTATGTACCTCCAGCCTTTCCCAACCTTTTGTCAGTTTTGTAGTTTATTTTTTTGACTGTCCCTCACTTATTTAGGAAGGGACTGTCACCGTGGTTATGGACCTGTCATAAGTAGGCAGGGACAGGGGAGTGAGCGAGAGTAGTGTGAACTTCATCCCTGCCCAGACATGACATTATCACAAGCCCAACTACTGCATCTGTCTTATTGTTAGTCATGGACCCCATGACAGCTCTTGTTGGTCAGATGCAGAACCTAACTCAGTTGGTCCAGGATTTAGCTGAGAAGGTACAGCAGCAAGAGTTGTCTCAATCTCAGTCTAGAATAAACCAGGACTTGATTGAGAGGCTTGAACATTAGGAGCAGCTGAATCAGAGGTTGTTGACCAGAATCTTGGAGCTTGAGTCTTCACAATCAATTGTTCTTACTTCTCTTTCAGCTCCTTTGGAACCTCAGGTTAGTCTTCCTGAGCGTTTTTCAGGGAACCGAAAATCTTTTAAAACCTTTTACCAAGCTTTTTAAGACCCCATTTGTCTGGTACTGAGGCCCAAAAAGTTGGTATTATTGTGTCTCTTTTGCAAGGAGGTCCCCAAGAGTGGGTATTTTCTCTTGATCCTGATACCCCTGAGTTGTCCTCTGTGGACTCTCTGTTTGCTGGTTTGGGTCTTCTGTATACAGAACCTGACCGAGCTGTGTATGCTGAGTCTCAGCTGCGTACATTAAAACAAGGACTTAGACCTGACAAGGAATATTGCGTAGATTTTCGGTAGTGGTGTGTGGCTTCTAAATTGAACAACCCAGCTTTGATTTGCCAGTTCAGACTGGGGTTATCTGACATCCTAAAGGACATGCTGGTGACCTACCCCTCTCCTGACACCTTAGACCAAGCTATGACTTTAGCGGTACATTTGGAAAAACGTTTGGGTGAATGCAGACAAGAATGTTGTTTCTCCTCTGTCTGTCCTTTTTTGCCTCTCTCCTCTTCTGTTTCCAGTCATCAACTGCTGTCTGAGGAGGAACCCATGCAGCTTGGCTCCATATCTACTCCAGAAAAGCGTAAAAGGTTCCGGTATCTCAACAGCCTGTGTTTTTATTGTGGAGAGGATACTCATTTCATCAGTACCTGTGCCAAGCGTCCGTGTCCAAGTGGTCATGGTGGTGGCCACTTGGGCACACAGGTATTTTCTGATTCCCAAAAAAGTAAACCTGCCAATTTGTCTCTGGGGGGAATTGATATGCCTGTTGTATCAACTAATGTATCTTCAGGGAGTTCTAAGAAGCCAGCTAAAATTGTTCATGTTGAACCTGTATCTGAGGATTGGGATGAGGATAATATTGCGCTAGATGACACCAATGAATGGTGTGATATTGAGGTTGAGGACATAATAGAGGAGATCGATGGTCCATCTGTCTCTCGACCCTCTAAGGTTTGCAAGGGTCCGGTGGCCCTTTATAAAAGGGGGGGGGGGGGTTATTGGGATGACTAGTTCTGCCAGAACCCATAGGGTTAATGATTTCTAGTCCTGTTTGTTTTGGTTACTTGGATGACACCCCTGTGCTCCTGGGTGTGGTTAGGCTTGCTGAGCCAATTAGAGTACTCCTGGTTGCAGCTCATGCATATATAAGAAAGCCCTTTTCAGTCATTCTCTGCTTGTGATAGTTCTTAGTAACTTACCTAGCTATCTCTGTGCTAATTCTGTTAATTCTGGTTTTGTGACTTTTGGCTTGGCTTTTGACTTCCCTTTAATACTCTGTTACTGCACTTCGTGCTCTCCAGATTTAGACTTGGCCCTCTGACTACGTATTTTTGTGTGTGCGTGTTTAGGTTTGTTTTCTGTTAGTCGTGTACCTCCAGCCTTTCCTGACCTTTTGTCAGTTTTGTAGTTTATTTTTTTTTTACTTTTTGACTGTCTTTCACTTATTTGGGAAGGGACTGTCACCGTGGTTACAGACCTGTCGTCTAGGCAGCTACGTAAGTAGGCAGGGATAGGGGAGTGGGCGAGAATAGTGTGCACTCCTTCTCTGCCCAGAGGTGACAGTATTGTACTCCTCTCATATACACACTAAGTAAGTCAGGCAGGGAAGTGCCAGGACGTCCAAAGAGAAGTTACAGAGGCCTAAATTCATTAGGCAGAGGTCGCAACAGACTAGGGGCCAGTGACAGCAGGAGTCGCAGTGAGAGGCCTGAGCTCCCAGTATTAGCTAGCTGTCGTGTCTCGACCAGCAACCTATCTGCCATCATCGATTGGTTGACACGGTCATCCACTTCATCACAAGTGACATCTGACACGCCCAGTCTACAGTCGGTGGGTTCCTCAGAGACAATGCTCAGTTGGCATGGCCCAGGAGCAGTCCCTGTCCTCCCATTGCCTCTGTCCTATGCTGTTCCCTCCCCCGCAGAAATATTGTATGCTGTGGGTTCAGCTTCACTATTTAGTGAGGATGATCTACTAGAGGACAATCAGCAGCTACTGCCCAGCCAAGAAGTGGAGGAGACATCCACCGCTTCCTCCACTAGGCGGGCAAGTTATGATGAGGAGAGTGGCGTGGGATGTGGTGTTGCAAGCATTGAGGCTCCTGAAGCAGACACTGTTGAGGAACCTGAGGAGGACATCAGTGACGTGCAGACACAACTCGATGATGATGATCAGGAAAAGAGGGTTGCAGGTTTGCCGTGAAGCAGCAGCTGAGCCACCAAGGTGGTAGCATGGTTGGCAGTCAGCATGGTGGCAGAAGTGGAAAGTCTGGAGCCAAATGTGCCCGGGTAGACCACATGTTTCGTGGCAGCCTACCTTCCTGGGAGGTAGTGGAACAGGGGTTCCTGGAGTTGGCGGCAGTAGCAGTCAATCAGTGTGGAGTATTGGTGGGAAAAATCAGCTACTCGGCAGTGTGGCAGTTTTTCGTCAAGGATCCGGAGGAGGTTAACCTGGCCACATTCAAGATGTTTCAGCAGAAGGCGAAGTGGGGCCAGGGTCCCAATGTTGGCACTACGGCCCAGTGTCAACATATGCAGCGTCACTATAGAGGCCTGGGAGAACCATGGCTTCGATGTGGTGGTTCAGCCTGCTGCATCACCCAGTGTCACGCCCCTCCCTGTTTCAGCCAGCCAAGGCTCTACCACCTCAGCTAAAGGGAGCTGTGTGTCATCAATCGGCGAAGCCATGTCCAAGAAGCAACAATATGCGCCAACTCATCCAAGGGCTCAGAAGCTGAATGTGGTCCTGTCCATGTTGCTGGTGCTGCATTTCCCCCCTTTTCAAGTGGTGGACTCTGCACCTTTCAGAGAACTGTTGGCTTGTGCCGAGCCGAGGTGGAGAGTCCCAAGCCATCATTTATTTGCAAAGAAGGCAGTACTAGCCCTGCACATGGTTTGCCTTTGTGAATGGAGTCACACAGGGGAGGAACTGCTAAAAGTAATTAATCAAGAAATCGAATTATGGCTTACTTCACAAAAACTGGAAATGGAAATGTCTGCGCTGCGACAAGGAAGCCAAAGACATGCTCCCAATCTGGTTGTCAAGCGGTTCCTGAAGTGTTCCCCTTATCTGCAAGACATCCTAACAATGGGAAGAAAACTTTGCATGCACTTCAGCCTCTCGTACACTGCAAAGCACAAACTCCTTGAGCTGCAGCGTCAGAACAGTATCCCTCAACATATTCTGATTTGTGACATTTTCACACGTTAGAATTCCACCCTCCATATGTTGGACCGACTATACGAACAGAGAAAAGCCATCACCGATTTCTTGATGATCCAAGCGGATAGGGGGACTCCCCTGTGTAACTTCAATGTATACCAGTGGCAGCTCATATGTGACACCTGCCGTTTGCTCAGGCCGGCCCTTTGAGGAAGCCATATTATTAGTCAGTTGCCAGGATTACGGGATGAACAATGTAATTCCACTGCTTCATATCCTACAACATGTGTTGGAAACAATGTCTGGTCAGGGCACTGGAGACCTGGTGCCTACATCTTACGGTCACATGAACCCTGTGGGAGCTGAACTGGAGGAGGAGAGGGAGGGGCACAGTGGAGCATAGTTTAGATTTCACGAGATGGGAGGTTTTTATAGTCATCTGACAGGAGAGAAGGAGCAGTTGCAGCTAGAGGAGCTAGAGGGTTATGAGGAAGGTGAGACAGAGGACCCAGACACACCATGGCAATATGCAGTGGAGATGGAGGCAGGGCGTCCCTCTGAGTCAGAACAAAGAAGACGGAGGCACTCGGGTTATCTGCGGGTGTGTTTATTCAAGTCAGGTTATACAGCAATGCTCAGTCGACAAATCGTTTCACGCACCTGCGCTTAATCAATGACCTTTAGCTTCCTTCTCCTCCTCTTCCTATTTATACGTTCCATACAACTTTAATCACAATGCATACAAACATGTATATAGTGAGAGAAAACATTAAAAACAATATATAATATAATACACTTAATTTACAACAGAATTACATTACTGTTAACAAATTATCTAAAAGTGATCATGTCTTTATATCTTCTATGAGATACAATAATGATAAGGACCAGCTTCAAGATTCATGACAGCACACCCTGAGGATTAGGCTTCAAATCCCTATAAATATATAGTATATTTACAGAGGAAAAACACTCAAATCGCTGCGTGTGTTTAGACTCAAAGGTCCTAACTAGAGATGAGCGAACCTACAGTAAATTTGATTCGTCACAAACTTCTCGGCTCGGCAGTTGATGACTTTTCCTGCATAAATTAGTTCAGCTTTCAGGTGCTCCCGTGGGCTGGAAAAGGTGGATACAGTCCTAGGAGACTCTTTCCTAGGCCTGTATCCACCTTTTCCAGCCCACCGGAGCGCCGGAAAGCTGAATTAAATTTATGCAGGAAAAGTCAGCAACCGCCGAGCTGAGAAGTTCGTGACGAATCAAATTTACTGTAAGTTCGCTCATCTCTAGTCCTAACGCGTCTGTGTGCAAAATGAATTCTGTTTCTTTTTGCAACAATAATTTTTGTCTGTCACCTCCCATGGCTGGAATTAACTGCACAAATAATTCTGAGTCACTTGCACAAATGGCACAATGAATGCTCACTTGCTTGCGTAGTGACCGTCGAATTGTCCCCATTCGGCAGCGGAATGACTTCTGGCTCTCAACCTTATTGGACCCTTGCTACCGGCAAAAAATGAGGGCCTTTTTTACACCCACTGAGAGGGAGGACAAACTGACCTACTACAGAGACATCCTAAGTAGTCAGCTGGCCGATGCCTATCTTCGCCATCGTCCTTCCACTCATAGGTCTGACTTGGGGTGCCCTCTGCGCTCACCTTCTCCTTTTTTTAAAATCAAACAAAAGAAAATGTGTCCAAAAACACCATGTGCCACCTACACCACCAAGTATTGATATGATGCAAAGACCTCTAAAAGGTGGAAGGGAACAACGTATGGCCCATCGTAACCGGTGGGGGTAAAAACTTACCCTGTAAGGCCCTACTCTCGCATTATTAATTTCCTTCTTGGCAAGTGTTACTCGCCCTAAAAAGGGGTCCCCACACAAGAACCTCTCCTTATTTCCCCCTTTAACCCCTTAAGGACCAATGCAAATAAACCTGTACGCCCCTGAAAGACCAGGCCTGTTTTTTCAAATCGGGGATGTCTGTCTTTATTAGAGAATAACTCTGGTAACGTTTTGCCAATCACGATAATTCTGACATTGTTTTTTTGTCACAAGTTGTCCTTCATGTAAATAGTAAAAGTAAGCCGATATCATTTGTAGTTTTTTTTTACAATGCAAAAAATCATGAAATTTTTACAAAAAATTACGATTTTTTGCTATTTTAACACTAATTGGTTGCATATATTTATACTTACTGACCAAATAGTTCATGAAACTTATACTTTCAGATGTCTACTTTATTTTGACGTCATTTTTTTGTTTTTAATTAACATTTTAAATTAGTTAGAACCCTAACAATTTAACTTGAAATTTTGAAAATTTTGAAAATTTGAAAAGTAAATTTTTTTTATGTGCTATGCAAGGTTTGCAGAAATTAAAAGGTAGTAGAACATAGGAACACCCCCCAAATGACCCCATTTTAAAAACTAGACCCCTCAAGGTATTCGCTAGGGGGTACAGTGAGTATTTTACCACCATAGTTTTTTGGCAGGAATTATTACAAAGTCAGTGTTAAAAATTCGAAAATTGCAATTTTTCACAAATGCATCATTTGGGGGGCATATTTTTTGTACATCACTTCTGATATTGAAATAAATGCACCCTATATTTTATTTAGCTGCTTGTCCCATGTTCGGAAATACCCCCGCTTTGGCCATATATGGTTCTTTGGCCGCGTGGTAGGACTCAGAAGGAGAGGAGCGCCATTTGGCTTTCAGGGCAGAACAGTACCCCCACCCCCACAAGTGACCCCATTTATATACCGCACCCCTACAAGTTATTGGCTGGTCGGCTGGCAGTATAACGCGTCTGTCTGTGACAGTTAAGGCTCCTGATGGATATATCCGCCATGTTGTGGGAATAAGCACCCGCTCATGGCGAATATATCCATCACTGCTGCGGCTGGGTAGCTCAGTGTGTCCGCTCATGACTGCTGGCGGAAAATCCGCCACTATGAGTGGACGCACAAAGCTACCCAGCCGCAGCAGCGAGCTCATTACCGTGACTGCTGCATAATGTGTAGGATCACGTGGCGGACATCCGCAGCATATTACATGCTGCGGATGTCCGCCAATGCGATCCTACACATTATGCATTTTTTTTATTAGATTCATTTAATAAATGTATATTTAATATATATATTTTTTTTACACTTTTATTACATTTTTATTTATTTTTACACTTTTATTTTATTTATTTATTTATTTATGTTTACACTTTTTAATGCTTTGGAAAACTTAGTATTCCAAAGCATTGTAGTTATATGCTGCCTGCCAGTTTTCACTAGCAGGCAGCATATTTCACTGGCAGGCAATACCCAGGGCAGACCTGGGGGTCTTTGTAGGACCCCCGGCAGCCCAGGTATGCAGCAGCACCCCGCGATCGCGATGCGGAGTGCTGCAGGAGAGACAGAGGGAGCCCCCTCCCTCTGTCAGAACTCCTTACAGCGCGCGGTCACTTCTGACCGCGGCTGTAGGGGTTAAACTGTCGGGAGTGAAGTGAACTTCACTCCCGGCAGTGCGGCCACACACAGCACCCCGCAATCGCGTTGCGGGGTGCTGCAGAGGAGACAGAGGGAGCCACCTCCCTCTGTCAGAACTCCTTACAGCCGCGGTCACTTCTGACCGCGGCTGTAAGGGTTAAACTGCCGGGAGTGAACTTCACTCCCGGCAGTGCGGCAGGTCCCGGCAGGTCCCGGCCAGCCGCGGCCACACACAGCACCCCGCGATCGCGATGTGGGGTGCTGCAGGAGTGACAGAGGGAGCTCCCTCCCTCTGTCATAACACTTACAGCCCGCGGTCACTTCCGACCGCGGCTGTAAGGGTTAAAACTGCCGGGACCGAAGTTTACTTCGGTCCTGGCAGTGCAGCAGGGTCCCGGCTGTGTGATACAGCCGAGTCCCTGCCGCGATCTCGTGGGTGCACTGGGCAGCACCCACGAGAAGAATGGACGAGTATAGACGTCCAGGTGCGGGAACGCCCGCCAACCTGGACGTCTATACTCGTCCTTGGTCGTTATCGGGTTAAACACTGACATTTCCCAGGGTTTTTAGGTGGAAATAGAGAGAGTTTCCTGTGTGGGCCCGCCCTTATTAGGGTAAGTAACACTTGTCAAGAAGGGAAGTAATAGGGCAAGAGTAGTGCCTTATAGGGGAAGTTTTTACCCCCACCTGCTACAATGGACAATACGTTGTTCCCTTCCACCTTTTCGAGGAAAGTGTTACTCGTCTTAAAAAGGGCAGCCCCACACAGGGACCAATCCCTATTTCCACCTAAAAACCCTGGGAAATGGCAGTGTTTGTAGATGGAAATAGGGAGAAGTTCCTGTGTGGGGCTACCCTTTTTAGGGTGAGTAACACTCGCCAAGAAGGAAATTAATAATGCGAGAGTAGGGCCTTACAGGGGAAGTTTTTACCCCCACCAGTTACAATGGACCATTTATAAAGCATTGGTACGGCCTCACCTGGAATATGCTGTTCAGTTTTGGGCACCTGTCCATAAAAGGGACACTGCGGAGTTGGAAAGGGTGCAGAGACGCGCGACTAAACTAATAAGGGGCATGGAACATCTTAGCTATGAGGAGCGATTAAAGGAGTTACAATTGTTTAGTCTTGAGAAGAGACGTTTAAGGGGGGATATGATAAACGTATATAAGTATATTAATGGCCCATACAAAAAATATGGAGAAAAACTGTTCCAGGTTAAACCCCCCCCCAAAGGACGAGGGGGCACTCCCTCCGTCTGGAGAAGAAAAAGTTTAGTCTCAAGGGGCGACACGCCTTCTTTACCGTGAGGACTGTGAATTTATGGAACGGTCTACCTCAGGAACTGGTCACAGCAGGAACAATTAACAGCTTTAAAACAGGATTAGATAAATTCATGGAACAAAATAACATTAATGCTTATGAATAAATATAAAATCCCATCCCTTCCCCAATATCGCGCCACACCCCTACCCCTTAATTCCCTGGTTTAACTTGATGGACATATGTCTTTTTTCGACCGTACTAACTATGTAACTATATGTTGTTTCCTTCCACCTTTTAGAGGTCTTTGCATCACATCAATCCTGTAGGGGTGGTGTAGGGGGAACATGGTGTTTTTTGCACACCTTTCCTTTTGTTTGATAAAAAAATAAAATAAATTGAGTCCATGTATTTTATCCTGAGCATACTATTAAAAGATACATTTTACGTAATGCATTTCCTCACTACTTACTTGTGCACACAAACACTTTTACAAAAGACAGGGATGGCTTCGAGGAGGGACCCGGCTCAAACGGCACTGACCGACCACGACAAGGTAAGGAGGATAAAAGAGGATTTTATTGACCAAGATGCAACGCCTTTCACTGCGCTTGCATTAAAGGAGTAGTCCAGTGGTGAAAAACTTATCCCCTATCCTAAGGATAGGGGATAAGTTTGAGATTGCGAGGGGTCCAACCGCTGGGGCCCCCCTGCGATCTCCTGTACGGGGCCCGGGCTGGCTGGCCAGATTGCAGGTGTCGACCACCACACGAAGCGGTGGCCGACACCCCCCTCAATACATCACTATGGCAGAGCCGGAGTTTGCTTCGTGCGGAGGTCGACACGCCCCCTTCCCGCAGGCTGTCGGGGCCCTGTACAGGAGATCGCGGGGGGCTTCAGCGGTCGGACCCCCCCGCGATCTGCTACTTATCCCCTATCCAATCTATGAAGTTACAAAAATAAAATATAAAAAATATTACAAAATTATTACAAAACATACATGTATTTTTATAAAATATGCATACATAAAAAATTATTATACAAAAAATATATAAAAATTTAAATATATATATATATATATATATATATATATATTAGGGATGCACCGATATATCGGCGGCCGATACATATCGGCCGAAAATAGCTATTTCGGCAAAATGCCGAAACAACAAAAAATGTGCCGATAATGACCACCTCCCCTGCCCGCCCACAGCACAAGTTACAAACACTGCCAGTGGCAGAGGCACTCGTGGGGGGGGGGGAGGGGGGGCCGGCCGCAACATCGGGGGGAGGGGGGGGGGGTTGCGCGCTCCGGGATAGGATTAGGAATACTTCTTTTTATGTGCCTGGGCCGGCTCCCGTGTGTGGCTGCAGGCGGGGGCCGGCCAGAGCATATAAAAACTAATACTGTGTACTAAAAACCAGGGGGCCTCCAGCTGTTGTGAAACTACAACTCCCAGCATGCCCGGACCGGCAAAGTCTGTCCGGGCATGCTGGGAGTTGTAGTTTCACAACAGCTGGAGGCCCCCTGGTTTTTAGTACACAGTATTAGTTTTTATATGCTCTGGTCGGCCCCCGCCTGCAGCCACACACGGGAGCCGGTCCGGGCACATAAAAAGAAGTATTCCTAATCCTATCCCGGACATCCCTGTGTCCCGAAAAATCTTTTCGGGACATAAGGATGTCCGGCGGTCACTCACCATTCCCCGGCGTCCTCCTGCGATCCTCCCGCGATCCTCCTTCGGTCCTTCGCTTCTCCGCCTCTATGGTCGTACGCACGGGAAGTCACTGACGTCCCGTGCGTACAACCATAGAGACGCAGGAGGACGGCAGGATCGTCGCAGGAGAACGCGCGCTGGCCGGGGCCTGGTAAGTGACCGCGTCATCTTCTTCAGTGTTCCGGTCACCGCTCCTCCGGTCCCGGCACCTACTGCTATGGTCCATAGCCCATAGCAGTAGATGTGACCCCGGCCGGAGGAGCGGTGACCGGAACACTGTGGGGGCAGCAGTACAGACATACAGCCTCCAGTCGTACACTGTATATGGCTGGAAGCTGTATGTCTGTGGGGTGGGGGGAAGCTGCCTACTATTGTGGGGGAACTGCTGACCTAATTGTGGGGGGGAGCTGCCTAATATTGGAGGGGGGGGAGGAGCTGCCTAATATTGTGGGGTAGGGGGAGCTGCCTAATATTGTGGGGGGGGGGGAGCTGCCTAATATTGTGGGGGGGGGGAGCTGCCTAATATTGGGGGGGGGAGCTGCCTAATATTGTGGGGCGGGGGGAGCTGCCTAATATTGTGGGGGGGGGGGAGCTGCCTAATATTGTTGGGGGGAGCTGCCTAATATTGTGGGGGGGGGGGAGCTGCCTAATATTGTTGGGGGGAGCTGCTTGATATTGTGTGTGGGGGGGGGAGCTGCCTGATATTGTGGGGGGAGCTGCCTAATATTGTGGAGGGAGCTGCCTAATATTGTTGGGGGGAGCTGCCTAATATTGTTGGGGGGAGCTGCCTGATATTGTGGGGGGGGAGCTGCCTAATATTGTGGGGGGGGGGGGAGCTGCCTACAAATGTGGGGGGAGCTGCCTAATATTGTGGGGGAACTGCCTACTATTGTGGGGAACCTGCCTACTATTGTGGGGGAACTGCTGACCTAATGTGGGGGGGAGCTGCCTACAAATGTGGGGGGAACTGCCCAATATTGTTGGGGGAGCTGCCTAATATTGTGTGGGAACTGCCTACAATTGTTGGGGGGAGCTGCCTACTATTGTGGGGGAAATGCTGACCTAATGTGGGGGAGCTGCCTACTATTGTGAGGAACCTGCCTACTATTGTGGGGGGAACTGCTGACCTAATGTGGGGGGGGGGAGCTGCCTAAAAATGTGGGGGGAGCTGCCTAATATTGTTGGGGGGAGCTGCCTAATATTGTGTGGGAACTGCCTACAATTGTTGGGGGGAGCTGCCTACTATTGTGGGGAACCTGCCTACTATTGTGGGGGAGCTGCCTACTATTGTGGGGGAAATGCGGACCTAATTTGGGAACCTGCCTACTGTTGTGGGGGAGCTGCCTACTGTTGTGGGGGAGCTGCTTACTATTGTGGGGGAGCTGCCTACTATTGTGGGGGAGCAGCCTACTATTGTGGGGGAGCTGCCTACTATTGTGGGGGAGCTGCCTACTAATGTGGGGGAGCTGCCTACTAATGTGGGGGAGCTGGCAATCTAATGTGGGGGAATCTAATCTAATGAGCGGAGCGCTGCATTTTACCAGAAGACTGGGAGAAGTCATTTTCGGTATCGGTTTCGGCCGGACATTTTTTTTTATTTCGGTTTCGTTTCGGTTCTGAAATTTCCATTTCGGTGCACCTCTAATATATATATATATATATATATATATATATATATGTATATATATATACATATATATATATATATATATATATATATATATATATATATTTACATATACACACACACACACACAATACATGCAGCAAAAACATGAACAATGTATATATATATATATATGCATACAATACTGTAAATAATCACCGAACATTCTTTATTGATTCATTAAGCCCCTGGGGTGTCAATGTGGCAAGCTTAAAAATCCAATAGGATTCACGGTTAATTAGTTTTTGATAATGGTTAGGACATAGGCATACGCAGCCTATTGCATTAGGGTGTGCGCCCTAAAGCACAAATTCACGCTGTATACATATACATACACACACACACACAAATACACTCTTGCTTTCATGCACACATACAGAAACAGACCTGCACAATTTGCTCATGATCTCTATGTGAATTGCACTCAGTAAACCAGCCCAGATCAGGTGCTCGGTGTGAACAATATGTAGTATCATGCAAGTTTAAAGCATAAATCAGAACAATCTGTATTTGAATCTAAATTTGGATCAGTCGGTAGCCATTTGCCCCTTTAATATGTGACACAGATGGGTCTGACTGAGGCTGAACGAATGAGTAAATGAAATAAAAATACAGCATGAAGGAAGAAGAAATAAACTCTTAGGGGGAGATTTATCATTGCTTTTAGAACATTTTTTTTGTCTATGTTCAGGCGCAGTTCAGGCACAAGCAGCATATTTTGAGACTTTTATGCGCCTTTTGATATAGACAGTTTTACTCTTTTTGCCTTCCCGTAGAACTTTTTCTTTTTTACCATGCAGTGTTCACGTAGTTGTCATTTGTCAAAAGTCGCTATTTTGTGCGCAAGGTAAATTTTTAGGCGCAAAGCTACACCACCTACCAGTAGGCGTGAGAATCATTTCTACCTTCTGCAATTCAACCTTTAACCCCTTCCTGCAGAATCCCGTTTATAGACGGCGAATTGCGCAGGTCCTTCGCGCATTCTGCCGTTTATAGACGGCATTCAGTTAACCCGGCGATGCGCGGCATCCCACGGGTTAACTGGCAGAAGTCCCATTGTTACCAGCGTGGGACAACTTCTGCTAGCCCCCGCAGGACCATCTGTTGATGGTCCTGGTCAACGATCCCTGTGATTGGTCCCTGTGGACCAATAACATGTGTCTCAGCTGACGCGTGGTGAAAGTTCAGATCCCCTGCTCTGCCCTCCCCTAAACGTCGGGCAGAGCGGGTGAAGAGGACCCCGAGAGCTACGGGGGGACTGCGGCACATACCTGTGGGAGGACTGGCGCGGCAGTGGGGACCGGCGGCAGGCACACGTGGAAGTGGCAGGCAAGTGGCGGAGGCAGCGTCGGCGGAGGCATCAGAGGCAGCAGTGAAGATCGTCACTAATCTTCGCTGCTGCTTCTAGGAGTTTCAAAACTACAACTCCCAGCATGCCCAGACAGCCTTTGGCTGTCTGGACATGCTGGGAGTTGTAGTTTTGCAACATCTGGAGGGCCACAGTTTGGAGACCACTGTGCAGTGATTTCCAATCTGTGCTCTTCCAGATGTTGCAAAACTAGAACTCTCAGCATGCCCAGACAGTCCAAGCATGCTGGGAGTTGTAGTTCTGTAACATCTGGCCCTGCAGATGTTGCCGAACTACAACTCCCAGCATGTCTAGGCAGTCTACGCATGCTTGGAGTTGAAGTTTTGCATCATCTGGAGGGCCACAGTTTGGAGACCACTACACAGTGGTCCCCAATCTGTTCTCCTCCAGTTGTTGCAAAACTACAACTCCCAGCATGCCCTTTGGCTGTCTGGGCATGCTGGGAGTTGTAGTTTTGCCATAACTGGAGGCAGACTGTCTGGGAAACATTATCTGTTTTCTAACTCAGTGTTTCCCAACCCACGTGCCTCCAGCTGTTGCAAAACTATAACTCCCAGCATGCACTGACAGACCATGCATGCTGGGAGTTATAATTTTGCAACAGCTGTAGGCACACGGGTTGGGAAACACTGAGTTATGGAGGTCTGGAGGAGGAGCATGTCCATCCTACACTGTGCGGCGATATCGCTCGTATAGTTTAGGAGGATTGGATCGGCAGGGAAACAAATGCAGGGCTGTTTGAAGGAATTTGGGGGCCCAAAGCAAAAAAGACATGGAGGCCCCCCTCCACCCCCACCCCACCTTACCTATACAGGACCATATAGAGGTATATACCCCCTCCCCCCAGTAGGCAGGTAGTATCCCCAGATTAGACCCACCCAGTAGACAGGTAGTAACCCCAGATTAACCCCCTACCCCCAGTAGGCAGGTAGTACCCCCAGATTAACCCCCTCCCCCCCAGTAGGCATGTTATGTAGTACCCCCAGATTATTCCCCCCAGTAGGCAAGTAGTACCTCCAGATTAACCCCCTCCCCCAGTTGGCAGGTAGTACCTGAAGATTAACCCCCTCCCCCTCAGTAGGCAGGTAGTACCTCCAGTACCCCAGGAGGGGGTTAATCTGGGGTCACTACCTGCCTACTGGGGGGGGGGAGGAGGGGGTTAATCCCCAGTAGGCAGGTAGTACCCCCAGATTTACCCCCTCCCCCCAGTAGGCAGGTAGTACTCTTAGATTAGCCCCCCCCCGGCTGGTACCCCTGCTGCTGCAGTTGTCGGAATTCAGGGCAGAACCTTCACCAGTCCCCAAATAAGGGCTTGCACAGCTACGCGTAACATGCGGTAATGGTGTTCGCGCACGTCGCGCTCTCAGAATACCTAGGGCTGGCGTCAGGACGTAGTAACGCCGGCCCTTGAATTCTGGGAGCGTGATGTGACGTGAGCGAACATCAATACGAGGCAGATGCGCTTAGCTGTACGGCACTTAACTGGGGGCGGGGACATCCTGAGTTCCCGGCAACTACAGGTGAGCCGGTCACAAAAATAGGAGCCGGAGGCCGAGCGGCTTTAGTCTCTGCCTCCCGCTCCAGGCTCTTGCACTGCTGGCCCGGGCCGGCCGACATGGCAAGCTGCCAAACTGGGATGGGGCAGGAGGATGGCCCGGCACAACAAGCACTGGCTCTGCTCAGGGCCCCGGGCCAGCTCAGGGCCCCAAGCAATTGCTTGGTTTGCCTGTCCTGTAGCAACGGGCCTGAACAAATGCACGGCAAGGCAGTGCAGCACGGAGGTGATAGAGCCTCCTCAAGTTTGAGGCTTGATTAGGGTGTGCCCAGACACACCCGGCACACCCTGTGCGCACACCTATGGGTTAGGAGTTGTTTCCTTGGATAGTTTCTAAAAGGATAAGATGTAAATCATTAATGCCATTATTATGTACACTAAAAAAATGATGGAATACACTATGTACTAAAAAGTTGTTTTTAACCCCTTAAAGGGGTACTCCGCCCCTAGACATCTAATCCCCTATCCAAAGGGGATGTCAGATCGCCGCGGTCCCACTGCTGGGGAGTTCGTTCTGTGCGTAATGACGGGCAATACAGGGGACGGAGCAGCGTGACATCATGGCTCCGCCCCTCGTGACATCACGGCCCGTCCCCTTAATGCAAGTCTATGGCAGGGGGCGTGACAACTGCCACGCCCCCTCCCATAGACTTTTATTGAAAGGGGCGGGTCATGATGTCATGAGGGGCGGGGCCGTGACGTAACGATGCTTCAGCCCCTGTATTGCCAGTCATTACGTGCAGAGCGAACTCACTCTGTGCTGTAATGATAGCGCAGTGCCACAGCGGGGATCCCGGGGCTCCCCAGCAGCGGGACCGTGGCAATCTGACATTTTATCCCAATCCTTTGGATAGGGGATAAGATGTCTAGGGGTGGAGTACCCCTTTAAGGACGGACCCATTTTTACCTCAATGATCAGGCTCTTTTTTTTTTTATTTGACATGTATTTCTTTAAATGGTAATAACTTTAGAACGCTTTTTCTGAGCAGAGTGATTCTGAGACAGCCGTAACTTTTTTATTTTTCGTCCGACGCCATTGATTAAGGGCTTATTTTTTTGTGGGATGAGCTCTACTTTTTATTGGTATCATTTTTGTGCTATATTTTGCTCTTTTTTATTCCACTATTTGTACCAAAATTGGCGAATTTTGCGCTTCTTTTGATGTTTTTTTCACAGTGTTCACTGTGCGGGATAATTTACATTATAGTTTTATAGTACACGCCATTACGGACGTGGCAATAACTATTATGTATATGATTTGTGTTTTTGATCTTTTTTGCTGATAATAAAGGGCTTTTATTGGGAAAGGGGCATTTTTTAAATTTTCTTTTACTCTTCATACTTTTATTGAAGAACTTTTTATTAAATTTTTTACACTTTTTACAGGTTATACTATGCTGCAATACATTTGTACTGCAGCACAGTATAACCTGATGAGCTGCAGACACTACAGCCTGCGCGATCCAGCCTCTGGCTGGATCTCACAGGCTTCCATAGCAGGCAGACAGGAGGTCATGATCTGACCTCCTGCTGCCATAGCAACTAACGGCGACCCTCGATTGTATCGCGGCACCGCCGTTGGAGAACAGGGGGAGAGCGTTCCCCCTGTCAACACCATAGACGCTATGATCAGGATTGATCACGGCATCTAGGGGGTTAATGCTGCTGGGACCGGTGCGATCACTGCTCCGGCAGCTGCGGCGGGACTCCGGCTGTGATTAACCGCCAGGTCCCGTCGCTGATCTCCTGCACTGCCCGCGGCAGTGCCGGAGATCGCTAGGACGTATGCATATGTCCTATAGCGGGAAGGGGTTAATATTGGATCTGTGTTTGCACATACGTGATAGCACAGTTTGAATCATGCGACCCACGTATTGCAAACGACAGCTACAACAGATATACCGCGAATTGAGTACCACAACTCACCCTGCGAATAATAGAAAATGTTCGGTTAGTTTGAAAAGAATCAAACACCGTATTGGGTGTACCAATCATTGGACAGCATAAGCATCGTACCTTATTACAGGGATAACAACCCACCATGATTGATTTTGAAGAAATTTGGATCTCATCAATGATATTTTTTAACCTATTCAAGGCTACTAAACTTTGCAAATTTCTGGATCGCCTAAATATCACTCCAGGGGTCACAGGTACAATATCTTTTAAAACAGGGTCACTGCAAATAATAGGCCAATTACGCCGCAAAATACTTTGAATCTCGGTAGCTCCACAATTGTAATTGGTGATAAAATTATACTTACATTTATTTTGGTCTTTAATTTTATTTGTATTTGTATTTTTTCCTTTTTTTTGTGATGGTATTATTAATAGTGGTATTATTTAGATATTCATTCTCATTCTTTTTTGGAGTAACAAGCTGAGTCTATTTAATGTTTTTTACCTTTTGATAAGCTCTACAAAGGAGTTTTCCTGGATATCCCTTGGCTGAGAAGCGGCCCCTAAGGATGGTCGCTTGATGGTAAAAGTCGGATTCTGAGGTACAATTTTTTTGTATCCTCAGGTATTGCACTATTCGCCTTTCTTATTGCAGCAACTACTACTTACACTTATCACTATGATTATGTTAGTTAAAATGTTTCACATAACTTTCACTCTATATAGTTTATATTGATACATTCATTATTCAGACTACACTCAGCATCAAGAATCTCCATTGCATTGTCACTGCCACACACTATCACTGCCCAACACATTTTCCCCTTTTCGTCACTCAAATCACCTCTTCTGCACATATGTGGATATGCATGCGCCGACAGCGCGAGCAGACCCACTTCATCTCATGTGCGCACATGCTGATAGCGCGATGCGCACCCGACTCCAGTGCATAATAAGGCCTCGGACGCATGCGCACAAAATGCAATGCAAATCTTTGACATATCGGTGTGTGCGTGCGCTGACAGCGCGAAATGCATACAGTGTCACAGTAACACACTTAATCATGCGCATGGGCAAACATCCGATATAAATTACATCTGTTCACACTGGCATTGTAAGCTGGGGGATCTGAGAACACATTGGGGTTTATTTACTAACGTGATCCCGACACTTTTTTGTCAAGTTTTGCCCCCAAATTGTGTCACACGTCCCTTGTGACACAATTTGCGACCAAAAAAAACCAAAACCCTCCATTTTACAAGAAAACCCGCAAAGGGGGTGTGGTCATGGGATAAAGTGGGTGTGATCCCAACAAAAGGGGCGGCGCCCCGACAGTTTTGAAAAATTCCAACATATTTACTATGGTTTCCACAGAAAATGTGGTGGATTTGAGCTGAGGAAAACCCGACAGATCAGAGCATGTGTAAAAAAAGAAAAACGTAGGGAAAAGTGCAAAATGTAGGGAAACCTTAGTAAATACCTTGGGAAAATACCTGTCAGAAATCAAAACCCACAAAGAAATCTACACTCCACTAAACCCCAGTGAGTGTGTACGGACCTAAGCTTGTCAACATTGTACTTAGCTACCATAATGTCATATCATGATTGGCTTATCCAGTCACTGTGATGCTTCACCGTGATTGACCCAGCTGACAACACAGTCACCTGGATACTATGATGCTTCACTGTGATTGGCTTATACAATTCCTTTGATTAACCATCATGTCGGCGGGCATGCACCTTAGGTGTAGCGATTCCGCCATTACAGCAGACACATGTGGTGAGTGTTTGATCCAAACCCCTCCTCCTTTCAATATTTTTTTGTAATATTAATACAATCAGCATTGCTATGTATATTCTGACACTGTTTGTATACACTGGATCACATGTTATATCACTTTTGAAATTTTGTTTGTAATTGAGGCATTGAAGCCCATACATACCAGTACTCTCGTCACTATTGAATGCTTGATAAAGACCAGGAGAGCTGGTTGAAGCATTGCACTGCTGTATGAGGCAATAAACTTCACCGTTTGATTCACTATCCTGGAATGCTGTGGGACACTTCTTTTGGTATGTATATATATATATATATATATATATATATATATATATATATATATACCAAAGAACAAAGAGAGCGGCACTCCAGGTACGTGTAACCCAGTGAGGGTGTATTTATTCACACATCTGTAGGAAAACGCATTTTCCTACAGATGTGTGAATAAATACACCCTCACTGGGTTACACGTACCTGGAGTGCCGCTCTCTTTGTTCTTTGGTGAATTCTTTGGGGCCTGAGTCGGACCCTGGAGCTGAGCACCCGACGGGATCTGGAATCCTTGGCAACAGCCACGTATGGTGCTTCTTCATCTGGATTGCTTTTTTATATATATCTATATATATATATATATATATATATATATATATATATATATATATATATATATATATATCTTATATATAAAAGGAGAAGACCTGACTCACTGACTCATCAATGTCCAGCCTAAACCCTTGGTCCTAGAAACCTGAATTTTTGCACAGGTGTTGTTTTTAAGATGTAGATTAGGAATAAGTAAGGATTTTTCAAAATTCCACCCTTAAGGGGGTGAAAAAGTTTTTGTTTTTTTTTAAGTCCCATACAAGTCTATGGGAAATATATGTTACTGCTTAACTTCCAAACGGCTGGAGATATTTCAATAATACTTGGTCACATGTTACTTACATGTCCACTTAAAATATAGGATGGTTAATTTAACCCTTAACTACCCCCATTTGTGAGGGTAGGGGTTTTTGTTTAAAGTCGCATGCAAATCAATGGGAAATGTATGTTCCCACATAACTTCCGTACGGCTGGAGATATTTCAATACCTGGTACACATATTACAGGTCGGGATAGGAGGTCTAGCTAGCAGGTCGAAATAGGAGGACGGGATGATCGGGATAAGAGGTCAAGATAGGAGGTCGAGTTAGTAGGATGGGATATGAGAGATGAGAGATAGGAGGACAGGATAGGAGGTCGGGATAGGAGCTAGAGATAGGAGGACGGGATAGGAAGTCGGGATAGGAGGTTGAGATTGGAGGTCGGGATAGAAGGACGGGATAGGAGGTCGGGATAGGAGGTCGAGATAGGAGGACGGGATGGTCGGGATAGGAGGTCGAGATAGGTCAAGATAGGAGGACGGGATAGGAGGTTGGGATAGGAGGTCAGTATAGGAGGACAGGATAGGAGGTTGGGATAGGAGGTCGAGATAGGAGGACAGGATAGGAGGTCGGGATAGGAGGTCAGGATAGGAGGTCGGGATTGGAGTTAAAGATAGGAGGTCGAGATAGGAGGAAGGGATAGGAGGTCGGTATAGGAGGACAGTATAGGAGGTCGGGATAGGAGGTAAAGATAGGAGGTCGAGATAGGAGGAAGGGATGGTCGGGATAGGAGGTCAGTATAGGAGGACAGGATAGGAGGACGGGATAGGAGGATGGGATAGGAGGTCGGGATAGGAGGTCGGTATAGGAGGACAGTATAGGAGGTCGGGATAGGAGGAAGGGATGGTGGGGATAGGAGGTCAGTATAGGAGGACAGGATAGGAGGACGAGATAGGAGGACGGGATAGGAGGTCGGGATAGGAGGAAGGGATGATCGGAATAGGAGGTCAGTATAGGAGGACGGGATAGGAGGACGGGATAGGAGGACGGCATAGGAGGTCGGTATAGGAGGACGGTATAGGAGGTCGGGATAGGAGGTAAAGATAGGAGGAAGGGATAGGAGGACGGGATAGGAAGATGGGATATGAGGACGGAATATGAGGTCGGGATAGGAAGTCAGGATAGGAGGTCGAGATAGGATGACAAGATAGGAGGTCGGGATAGGAGGATGGTATAGGAGGTCGGGAAAGGAAGTCGGGATAGGAGATAAAGATAGGAGGTAAAGATAGGCGGTCGAGATAGGAGAACGGGATAGGAGGACGGCATATTAGGATGGGATAGGAGCGAGATAGTAGGACGGGATAGGAGGTATAGGAGGACGGGATATGAGGACGGGATAGAAGGTCAGGATAGGAGGTCACGATAGGAAGTCGGGGTAGGAGGATGGGATAGGAGGTTGGGATAGGAGGACTGTATAGGAGGACTGTATAGGAGGTTGGGATAGGAGGTAAAGATAGGAGGTCGAGATAGGAGGAAGGGTTAGTGTCACGATGCCGGCTGGCAGGAGGTGGATCCTCTGTGCCAGAGAGGGATTGGCGTGGACCGTGCTAGTGGACCGGTTCTAAGTCACTACTGGTATTCACCAGATCCCGCCGCAAAGCGGGATGGTCTTGCTGCGGCGGTAGTGACCAGGTCGTATCCACAAGCAACGGCTCAACCTCTCTGACTGCTGAAGATAGGCGCGGTACAAGGGAGTAGACAGAAGCAAGGTCGGACGTAGCAGAAGGTCGGGGCAGGCAGCAAGGATCGTAGTCAGGGGCAACGGCAGGAGGTCTGGAACACAGGCTAGGAACACACAAGGGAACGCTTTCACTGGCACAATGGCAACAAGATCCGGCGAGGGAGTGCAGGGGAAGTGAGGTATACATAGGGAGTGCACAGGTGAACACACTGATTAGAACCACTGCGCCAATCAGCGGCGCAGTGGCCCTTTAAATCGCAGAGACCCGGCGCGCGTGCGCCCTAGGGAGCGGGGCCGCGCGCGCCGGGACAGGACCGACGGAGAGCGAGTCAGGTACGGGAGCCGGGGTGCGCATCGCGAGCGGGCGCCACCCGCATCGCGAATCGCATCCCGGCTGGAGGCGGTATCGCAGCGCACCCGGTCAGTGGATCTGACCGGGGCGCTGCGGGAGCAAGAGTGTAGCGAGCGCTCCGGGGAGGAGCGGGGACCCGGAGCGCTCGGCGTAACAGTACCCCCCCCCCCTTGGGTCTCCCCCTCTTCTTGGAGCCCGAGAACCTGAGGACCAGATTTTTATCTAGGATATTGTCCTCAGGTTCCCAGGATCTCTCTTCAGGACCACAGCCCTCCCAGTCAACCAAAAAGAAGGTTTTACCTCTGACCTTTTTGGAGGCCAGTATCTCCTTTACAGGAAAGATGTCTGAAGAACCGGAGACAGGAGTGGGAGAGATAAGTTTAGGAGAGAAACGGTTGATGATGAGTGGTTTAAGAAGAGAAACGTGAAAGGCATTAGGAATACGAAGAGAAGGAGGGAGAAGAAGTTTATAAGAGACAGGATTAATCTGGCACAAAATTTTGAAAGGACCAAGATAGCGTGGTCCCAATTTGTAGCTGGGAACACGGAAGCGGACATATTTAGCGGAGAGCCATACCTTGTCTCCGGGAGAAAAAATGGGGGGAGCTCTTCTTTTCTTATCAGCAAACTTCTTCATGCGTGATGAAGCCTGTAAGAGAGAATTTTGGGTCTCTTTCCATATGGTGGAAAGATCACGAGTTATTTCATCCACAGCGGGTAAACCAGAGGGCAAGGGAGTAGGGAGGGGGGGAAGAGGGTGACGGCCGTACACCACGAAAAATGGGGATTTGGAAGAAGATTCAGAAACTCTGAAGTTATACGAGAATTCGGCCCATGGTAGAAGATCTGCCCAGTCATCCTGGCGGGAGGAAACAAAATGCCGTAAATAATCACCCAGGACCTGGTTAATTCTTTCTACTTGCCCATTGGATTGAGGATGATAAGCAGAAGAAAAGTTTAATTTAATCTTGAGTTGTTTACAGAGAGCCCTCCAGAATTTAGACACGAATTGGACGCCTCTATCCGAGACGATCTGCGTGGGCAACCCGTGAAGACGAAAAATGTGTACAAAAAATTGTTTTGCCAACTGAGGCGCAGAAGGAAGACCAGGAAGAGGGATGAAATGTGCCATCTTGGAGAATCGATCAACGACCACCCAAACAACAGTGTTGCCACGGGATGAGGGTAAGTCTGTAATAAAGTCCATACCAATCAGAGACCAAGGCTGTTCGGGAACAGGCAGAGGATGAAGAAGACCAGCGGGCTTCTGGCGAGGAGTCTTATCCCGGGCACAGACAGTGCAGGCTCGCACAAAATCCACAACATCCGTCTCCAGAGTCGGCCACCAATAGAAACGAGAGATGAGTTGCACGGATTTCTTGATGCCCGCATGACCTGCGAGATGGGAGGAGTGACCCCATTTGAGGATTCCGAGGCGTTGGCGTGGAGAGACGAAGGTCTTCCCTGGAGGAGTTTGCCTGATGGAGGCTGGAGAAGTGGAGATCAGGCAGTCAGGAGGAATGATGTGTTGCGGAGAGAGCTCTACTTCCGAGGCATCCGAGGAACGAGAGAGAGCATCGGCCCTAATGTTCTTATCGGCAGGCCGAAAGTGAATTTCAAAATTAAATCGGGCAAAGAACAGAGACCACCTGGCCTGGCGAGGATTCAGCCGTTGGGCAGACTGGAGATAGGAGAGGTTCTTGTGATCGGTGTAAATAATAACTGGAAATCTTGATCCCTCCAGCAGATGCCTCCATTCCTCAAGTGCTAATTTAATGGCTAGTAGCTCTCGATCCCCGATGGAGTAGTTCCTCTCCGCCGGAGAGAAGGTCCTAGAAAAAAAACCACAAGTAACAGCATGCCCGGAAGAATTTTTTTGTAGAAGGACCGCTCCAGCTCCTACTGAGGAGGCATCAACCTCCAATAGGAAGGGTTTAGATGGGTCAGGTCTGGAGAGCACGGGAGCTGAAGAAAAGGCAGACTTGAGCTGTTTAAAGGCGTCTTCCGCTTGAGGAGGCCATGACTTAGGATTGGCATTCTTTTTGGTTAAAGCCACGATAGGAGCCACAATGGTGGAAAAATGTGGAATAAATTGTCTGTAATAATTGGCGAACCCCAAAAAACGTTGGATAGCACGGAGTCCGGAGGGGCGTGGCCAATCTAAGACGGCAGAGAGTTTGTCTGGATCCATTTGTAGTCCCTGGCCAGAGACCAAGTATCCTAGGAAAGGAAGAGATTGACTCTGAAGTCTCTGAAGAACCATGCGGACATGCTGGCGGTGTTCTTCTAGGTTGGCAGAAAAAATCAGGATATCGTCCAGATACACAACAACACAGGAATATAAGAGATCACGAAAAATTTCATTAACAAAGTCTTGGAAGACGGCAGGGGCGTTGCACAGGCCAAAGGGCATGACCAGATACTCAAAGTGTCCATCTCTAGTGTTAAATGCCGTTTTCCATTCATCCCCCTCTCTGATGCGGATGAGATTATAAGCACCTCTTAAGTCCAGTTTGGTAAAGATGTGGGCACCTTGGAGGCGATCAAAGAGTTCAGAGATGAGAGGTAGAGGGTAGCGGTTCTTTACCGTGATTTTATTAAGACCGCGGTAGTCAATGCAAGGACGTAGGGAGCCATCTTTTTTGGACACAAAGAAAAATCCGGCTCCGGCAGGAGAGGAGGATTTGCGGATAAAGCCCTTTTTAAAATTTTCCTGGATGTACTCAGACATAGCAAGAGTCTCTGGGGCAGAGAGAGGATAAATTCTGCCCCGGGGTGGAGTAGTGCCCGGGAGGAGGTCAATAGGACAGTCATAAGGCCTGTGAGGAGGTAGAGTCTCAGCTTGTTTTTTGCAAAAAACATCCGCAAAGTCCATATAGGCCTTAGGGAGACCGGTTACAGGGGGAACCACAGGGTCACGGCAAGGAGTACTGGTAACCGGTTTAAGGCAGTCCTTGAAACAAGAGGGTCCCCAACTCTTGATCTCCCCTGTGGACCAATCCAGGGTTGGGGAATGGTGTTGAAGCCAGGGTAGTCCAAGGAGAATTTCGGAAGTGCAATTGGAGAGGACCAAAAACTCAATTTTTTCGTGGTGAGGTCCGATGCACATTAGGAGGGGTTCCGTGCGGTAACGCACGGCACAGTCCAATCTTTCATTGTTAACGCAATTGATGTAGAGAGGTCTGGCGAGACTGGTCACTGGGATGTTGAACCTGTTGATGAGAGAGGCCAAAATAAAGTTTCCTGCAGATCCGGAGTCCAAGAAGGCCTTAGTGGAGAAGGAGAAGGTAGAGGCAGATATCCGCACAGGCACAGTAAGACGTGGAGAAGCAGAGTTGACATCAAGGACTGTTTCACCTTTGTGCGGAATCATAGTTACATAGTTACATAGTTAGTATGGTTGAAAAAAGACATACGTCCATCAAGTCCAACCAGGGGATTGAAGGGAAGGATGTAAGGGGATAAGGGAAAGGGATGTAGTTTTATACTTCTGCATAAGCATTAATGTTATTTTGTTCCAGGAATGTATCTAACCCTGCTTTAAAGCTGTTAATTGTTCCTGCTGTGACCAGTTCCTGAGGTAGACCGTTCCATAAATTCACAGTCCTCACGGTAAAGAAGGCGTGCCGCCCCTTTAGACTAAACCTTTTCTTCTCCAGACGGAGGGAGTGCCCCCTCGTCCTTTGGGGGGGGTTTAACCTGGAACAGTTTTTCTCCATATTTTTTGTATGGGCCATTTATATACTTATATACGTTTATCATATCCCCCCTTAAACGTCTCTTCTCAAGACTAAACAATTGTAACTCCTTTAATCGCTCCTCATAGCTAAGATGTTCCATGCCCCATATTAGTTTAGTCGCGCGTCTCTGCACCCTTTCCAACTCCGCAGTGTCCCTTTTATGAACAGGCGACCAAAACTGAACAGCATATTCCAGGTGAGGCCGTACCAATGCTTTATAAAGGGGGAGTATTATGTCCCTGCCCCTCGAGTCCATGCCTCTTTTTATACATGACAATATCCTGCCGGCTTTGGAAGCAGCAGCCTGACATTGCATGCTATTCTGTAGTCTGTGATCTACAAGTACACCCAGATCCTTCTCTACCAGTGACTCTGACAGTTTAATCCCCCCTAAGACATACGATGCATGCAGGTTATTAGTACCCAGATGCATAACTTTACATTTATCCACATTGAACCTCATTTGCCAAGTGGATGCCCAGACACTTAGTCTATCCAAGTCATCTTGTAACTTATGCACATCCTCTATAGACTGTACCGTGCTACAAAGCTTGGTGTCATCTGCAAAGATAGAAACAGAGCTGTTAATACCATCCTCTATATCATTGATAAATAAATTAAACAGCAGCGGGCCCAGTACTGAACCTTGGGGTACACCAGTAATAACCGGGGACCAATCAGAGTACGAATCATTGACCACCACTCTCTGGGTACGATCCATGAGCCAGTGTTCAATCCAGTTACAAACTAAAGTTTCCAAGCCCAAGGACCTTAACTTACCTGTCAGATGTCTGTGAGGGACAGTATCAAACGCTTTGGCAAAATCCAGAAACACTATATCCACAGCCATTCCTCTGTCAAGGCTTCTACTCACCTCTTCATAAAAGCAAATTAGATTGGTTTGACAACTTCTATCCTTAGTAAACCCATGCTGGCTATCACTTATAATACTATTATCCCCTATGTATTCCTGTATGTAATCCCTTATAAGTCCTTCAAACAATTTACCCACAATGCACGTTAGACTTACCGGTCTATAATTGCCTGGCGAAGACCTAGAGCCCTTCTTGAAGATTGGTACCACATTAGCCTTGCGCCAGTCCCTTGGCACAATACCAGACACCAGAGAATCTCTAAATATCATGAACAAGGGTACAGATATTACTGAACTTACCTCTCTAAGAACTCTTGGGTGTAGTCCATCCGGCCCTGGAGATTTGCTTACATTTACTTTACTTAACTTACCTTGTACCATCTCTACATTAAGCCAGTTCAGTACATTACATGATATGTTACCAGCACTGACCTGTCCAATGTCAGCTCCTTCTTCCATAGTATATACAGAACTAAAGAACCCATTCAGTAGCTCCGCCTTCTCTTGATCGCCCGTGACAACCTCCCCATTATCATTATTAAGGGGTCCTACATGCTCTGTCCTTGGTTTTTTTGTATTTATATATCTAAAAAAATATTTAGGATTAGTTTTGCTTTCTTCGGCCACCTGTCTCTCATTTTGAATTTTTGCTGTTTTTATTACATTTTTACAGATTTTATTAAGCTCCTTGTACTGTTTAAATGTTATAGCTGACCCATCAGATTTGTATTTTTTGAAGGCTATTTTTTTGTTGTTTATTGCTCTTTTAACCTCATTTGTCAGCCATGTAGGATTTAGTTTTAATCGTTTATATTTGTTCCCCTTTGGTATATATTTAGCTGTATAGTTATTTAGAGTTGATTTAAAGATGTCCCATTTACCTTCTGCATCAGCATTTGAGAACACCTCCCCCCAGTCTATGTCCTGTAGTGCAGCCCTCAACCCAGGGAAGTTTGCCTTTTTAAAGTTATATGTTTTTGCTTTCCCCGTCTGTCTTTGTTTTCTACATTTTAAGTCAAAAGTAACTATATTGTGGTCGCTATTACCAAGGTTTTCCCTCACAGTTACATTACCAACCAGCTCTGCGTTGTTGGAAATGATCAGATCCAACAAGGCATCACTTCTTGTTGGGTCCTCCACAAACTGGCCCATAAAATTATCCTGCAATAAATTTAGGAATTGTCGCCCCTTTGTAGTTTTAGCCAACCCCGGACCCCAATCTATATCTGGATAGTTAAAATCTCCCATTATTACCACTGTACCTGCCCGGGCGGCCCTCTCTATTTGTTTATACAGCCGACCTTCTATCTCTTCAGTGATATTAGGGGGTCTGTAAATTACACCAAATATTATTTTTTCAGTATTTCCCTCCTTTTGTAATTCTACCCACAGTGATTCCACCTCCTCAGAATCATCACACACTATGGCATCGTTCACACTGACTTTCATACCACTTCTTACATACAGACAGACTCCACCACCTTTTCTGTTCATTCTATCCTTGCGAAACAATGTAAACCCCTGCAGATTGACAGCCCAGTCATGCGAGGAGTCCAGCCATGTCTCAGTGACCCCAACTATATCAATATGTTCCTCCAGTATCAAGGCCTCAAGCTCCCCCATTTTATTTGCTAGGCTTCAGCGTACGTCTTTCCAGGCGGGGAGGACGGATAGGACAATCCTTCAGGAAGTGTTCGGTACCGGCACAGTACAGGCAGAGATTCTCCATGCGGCGTCGTGTCCTCTCTTGAGGTGTCAGGCGAGACCGGTCAACTTGCATAGCCTCCACGGCGGGAGGCACAGGAACGGATTGCAGAGGACCAGAGGAGAGAGGAGCCGGGGAGAAAAAACGCCTCGTGCGAACAAAGTCCATATCCTGGCGGAGCTCCTGACGCCTTTCGGAAAGACGCATGTCAATGCGAGTGGCTAGATGAATGAGTTCATGTAGGTTAGCAGGAATTTCTCGTGCGGCCAGAACATCTTTAATGTTGCTGGATAGGCCTTTTTTAAAGGTCGCGCAGAGGGCCTCATTATTCCAGGAAAGTTCTGAAGCAAGAGTACGGAATTGCACGGCGTACTCGCCAACGGAAGAATTACCCTGGACCAGGTTCAGCAGGGCAGTCTCAGCAGAAGAGGCTCGGGCAGGTTCCTCAAAGACACTTCGAATTTCCGAGAAGAAGGAGTGTACAGAGGCAGTGACGGGGTCATTGCGGTCCCAGAGCGGTGTGGCCCATGACAGAGCTTTTCCAGACAGAAGGCTGACTACGAAAGCCACCTTAGACCTTTCAGTAGGAAACTGGTCCGACATCATCTCCAAGTGCAGGGAACATTGTGAAAGAAAGCCACGGCAAAACTTAGAGTCCCCATCAAATTTATCCGGCAAGGATAGTCGTAGGCCTGAGGCGGCCACTCGCTGCGGAGGAGGTGCAGGAGCTGGCGGAGGAGATGATTGCTGAAGCTGTGGTAGTAGCTGCTGTAGCATCACGGTCAGTTGAGACAGCTGGTGGCCTTGTTGCGCTATCTGTTGTGACTGCTGGGCGACCACCGTGGTGAGGTCGGCGACAACTGGCAGAGGAACTTCAGCGGGATCCATGGCCGGATCTACTGTCACGATGCCGGCTGGCAGGAGGTGGATCCTCTGTGCCAGAGAGGGATTGGCGTGGACCGTGCTAGTGGACCGGTTCTAAGTCACTACTGGTATTCACCAGAGCCCGCCGCAAAGCGGGATGGTCTTGCTGCGGCGGTAGTGACCAGGTCGTATCCACTAGCAACGGCTCAACCTCTCTGACTGCTGAAGATAGGCGCGGTACAAGGGAGTAGACAGAAGCAAGGTCGGACGTAGCAGAAGGTCGGGGCAGGCAGCAAGGATCGTAGTCAGGGGCAACGGCAGGAGGTCTGGAACACAGGCTAGGAACACACAAGGGAACGCTTTCACTGGCACAATGGCAACAAGATCCGGCGAGGGAGTGCAGGGGAAGTGAGGTATACATAGGGAGTGCACAGGTGAACACACTGATTAGAACCACTGCGCCAATCAGCGGCGCAGTGGCCCTTTAAATCGCAGAGACTTGGCGCGCGCGCGCCCTAGGGAGCGGGGCCGCGCGCGCCGGGACAGGACCGACGGAGAGCGAGTCAGGTACGGGAGCCGGGGTGCGCATCGCGAGCGGGCGCCACCCGCATCGCGAATCGCATCCCGGCTGGAGGCGGTATCGCAGCGCACCCGGTCAGTGGATCTGACCGGGGCGCTGCGGGAGCGAGAGTGTAGCGAGCGCTCCGGGGAGGAGCGGGGACCCGGAGCGCTCGGCGTAACAGTTAGGAGGACGGAATAGGAGGTTGGAATAGGAGGTCGGGTTAGGAGGATGGGATAGGAGGTTGAGATAGGAGGATGGGATAGGAGGACGGGATAGTAGGATGGGATAGGAGGTCAAGATAGGAGGACGAGATATGAGGACAGGATAGGAGGGATAGGAGGACAGGATGTGATGATGGGCTAGTAGGACGGGATAGGAGGTCGAGATAGGAGGACAGGATAGGAGGGATAGGAGGACGGGATAGGAGGTCGGGATAGGAGGTCAGGATAGGAGGTCGGGATAGGAGGTCAGGATAGGAGGTCGGGATAGGAGGTTGATATAGGAGGACGGAATAGTAGGAGGGGATAGGAGGACAGTATAGGAGTTTGGGATGGGAGGACAGGGTAGGAGATCGGTATAGGAGGTCGGGATAGGAGGTTGGGATAGGAGGACGAGATAGGAGGTCGAGATAAGAGGGCGAGATAGGAGGACGGGATATGAGGATGGGATATGAGGACTGTTAGAATTCGGTTTGTTTGGATGCTTGTAGACTTTATCCAGAGCAGCCTTGCTGCATGTATTGTATATATATATATATATATATATATTTGTATCTTTATATATTTTTTTTGTATAATTTTTTTTATGTATGTACAGTTCAGACCAAAAGTTTGGACACACCTTCTCATTCAAAGAGTTTTCTTTATTTTCATGACTATGAAAATTGTAAATTCACACTGAAGGCATCAAAACTATGAATTAACACATGTGGAATTATAGACCTAACAAAAAGGTGTGAAACAACTGAAAATATGTAATATTCTAGGTTCTTCAAAGTAGCCACCTTCTGCTTTGATTACTGCTTTGCACACTCTTGGCATTCTCTTGATGAGCTTCAAGAGGTAGTCACCTGAAATGGTCTTCCAACAGTCTTAAAGGAGTTCCCAGACATGTAGAGTCCATCCGTTCACCTTTTCTGCGTCGCACAAAGACACGATGGTTGGAACCAAAGATCTCAAATTTGGACTCATCAGACCAAAGTACAGATTTACACTGGTCTAATGTCCATTCCATGTGTTCTTTAGCTCAAACAAGTCTCTTCTGCTTGTTGCCTGTCCTTAGCAATGGTTTCCTAGCAGATATTCTGCCATGAAGGCCTGATTCACACAGTCTCCTCTTAACAGTTGTTCTAGAGATGTGTCTGCTGCTAGAACTCTGTGTGGCATTGACCTGGTCTCTAATCTGAGCTGCTGTTAACCTGCGAATTCTGAGGCTGGTGACTTGGATGAACTTATCCTCCGCAGCAGAGGTGACTCTTGGTCTTCCTTTCCTGGGGCGGTCCACATGTGAGCCAGTTTCTTTGTAGCTCTTGATGGTTTTTGTGACTGCACTTGGGGACACTTTCCACCTAGAATATGACATATTTTCAGTTGTTTCACACTTTTTTTTAATATGTCTATAATTCCATATGTGTTAATTCATAGTTTTAATGCCTTCAGTGGGAATCTACAATTTTAATAGTCATGAAAATAAAGAAAACTCTTTGAATGAGAAGGTGTGTCCAAACTTTTGGTCTGTACTGTATATTTTATAAAAATACATATATGCTTTGTAATAATTTTGTAATAATTTTTATATTTCATTTTTGTAACTTCATATACTGGTGTTAATTCTCGTGTTAACTGCACATTGCGATTTTCCACGGGATTCGCATTTTGCGACTGCCTGTGGCAACTCGCAATGTGTGTAATATTTGACACACAGGGGGTTAATTTCTCCTGTTGTCTTGTGTCTGGTTCCTGAAAGAAGGGGTTAATTCTTACCTTTATAAACATGCTGTAGTACCTTTTTTGTCATGCCTGAGGAAGCTGCGCAAGTGCAGTGAAACGTGTTGCATCTTGGTTAGTAAAATCCTCTTTTATCCTCCTTACCTTGTCATGGTCAGTCAGCGCCACTTGAGCTGGGTCCCTCCTCGAAGCCATCCCTGTCCATTGCATATACCAGGGACCGGAGGGCAGCAGACGACCTACTATTTGTATGCTATCATCATTGTTGTGTATGAGGCTACACAACTACCCAGGGTGAGCAGTCATTCGTTTTTTACCTCACACTGGGGCTTAACAATATTACCCTATGGAGCACTTGTTTTTCTACTTTTACAAAAGAGACCGTTTTCTTCTGCCTACCTGCCTCAGCTAGTATTCTGATCCTGTCACCTGCCTGATGCCACACATCTTATGCCAAGATCTCCTTTTTTCTCCCACCTTCATCACTGGGTACTGGTATTGCCATCCACTGCACCACTCTGTCACCGGGTCATTTTCAGGACTCCTAATGCTGCTTATGCCCCCTCCAGGCTGTCTCATTCTGCCACCATATGTTATCCTTATGCTGATGCCACCTCCAGGCTGTCTCATTCTGCCACTATATGTTCTTAAATAACGAAAAAGAGAGATGATCTCAACTGACAGGCAGGAGGTGCTCAACCCCACATGCGGTTGTGCATATATACTGGGGGGGGGGGCAGATCCTACCCTTGTATTCTGTTGCTAAGGGTGATCCCCAGCATAAAAATGCATACGGTGGGGGATGCCAGCAACAGACTACAAGTGCCACATTAACCAGATAAGCGGTGCGGATGTGTAACAATTAGAATAATAACATACAGGGATTAGGTACACTACTGTGGTGGATGTAACAATGACATTGGCTAACCCTCAACACTAATGTTAAAATTGAGACATTAGCCAGTATATCCTTATATGAAGGACATACCTGAGCCCGCACACCAACGCCAAGGTTTCTCAAGTGGCACAGGACCTAGCACTAACCTACCTGTGCCTGATAAGCAAAACCTGGCTAATGTCTCAATTTTAACATCAGTGTTGAGGGTTAGCCAGTGTTGAGGGCTGGCCTTTCACAGTAACTAGGCCAATACTAGTTTTTAGGAAGAAAAAAAATTAGCTTAAAAATTAGCTTAAAAATGCTCAGCTTAAAACTGTATAAGGCTACAGAAACAATGGGGAGGGTGCAGCTGTGCTTGGGGAGAAGATGGCTAGAAGGGTGGAGGAGTGTTTAAACTAGGGACTTGGGGGAAGGGAACCTACAGCAAAGAGGGGGAAGATAGTATAGATAGAGAGGTGGGAATTATAAATGTACCTGGGGGTGGAGCAGAGGGAGGGGTTAGAATAGTTAATAGGAATAGGCTTCATAGGAAAATAAAACTTACACCCTTGAATCCCATTAACCCCAATAACATAAAGGATGGAAATGTAAAGTGTATGTTCACAAATGCCAGAAACCTAGCAAATAAAATTGGGGAGCTTGAGGCCTTGATATTGCAGGAACATATTGATATAGTTGGGGTCACTGAGACATGGCTGGACTCCTCGCATGACTGGGCTGTCAATCTGCAGGGGTTTACATTGTTTCGCAAAGATAGAATGAACAGAAAAGGTGGTGGAATCTGTCTGTATGTAAGAAGTGGTATGAAAGTCAGTGTGAACGATGCCATAGTGTGTGATGATTCTGAGGATGTGGAATCACTGAGGGTAGAATTACAAAAAGAGGGAAATACTGAAAAAATAATATTTGGGGTAATCTACAGACCCCCTAATATCACTGAAGAGATAGAAGGTCGGCTGCATAAACAAATAGAGAGGGCCGCCCTGGTAGGTACAGTGGTAATAATGGGAGATTTTAACTATCCAGATATAGATTGGGATCCGGGGTTGGCTAAAACTACAAAGGGGTGACAATTCCTAAATTTATTGCAGGATAATTTTATGGGCCAGTTTGTGGAGGACCCAACAAGAAGTGATGCCTTGTTGGATCTGATCATTTCCAACAACGCAGAGCTGGTTGGTAATGTAACTGTGCGGGAAAACCTTGATAATAGCGACCATAATATAGGTACTTTTGACTTAAAATGTAGAAAACAAAGACAGGCGGGGAAGGCAAAAACATATAACTTTAAAAAGGCAAATTTCCCTGGGCTGAGCGCTGAACTACGGGACATAGACTGGGGGGAGGTGTTCTCAAATACTGATACAGAAGGTAAATGGGACATCTTTAAATCAACTCTAAATAACTATACAGCTAAATATATACCAATGGGGAACAAATCTAAACGATTAAAACTAAATCCTACATGGCTGACAAATTATGTTAAAAGAGCAATAAACAACAAAAAAATAGCCGTCAAAAAATACAAATCTGATGGGTCAGCTATAACATTTAAACAGTGCAAGGAGCTTAATAAAATCTGTAAAAATGTAATAAAAACAGCAAAAATTCAAAACGAGAGACAGGTGGCCAAAGAAAGCAAAACTAATCCTAAATATTTTTTTAGATATATAAATACAAAAAAAAACAAGGACAGAGCATGTAGGACCCCTTAATAATGATAATGGGGAGGTTGTCACAGGCGATCAAGAGAAAGCAGAGCTACTGAATGGGTTCTTTAGTTCTGTATACACTATGGAAAAAGGAGCTGACATTGGACAGGTCAGTGCTGGTAACACATCATGTAATGTACTGAACTGGCTTAAAGGGTACCTCTCATCAAATAAACTTTTGATATATTTTAGATTAATGAATGTTGAATAACTTTCCAATAGCATGTTAATGAAAAATATGCTTCTTTCTATTGTATTTTTCCCGATCAGTCCTGTCAGCAAGCATTTCTGACTCATGCTGGAGTCCTAAACACTCAGAGCTGCCAGCCTGCTTTTTTCACAGCCAAACAGGCTGTGAACAAAGCAGGCTGGCAGCTCTGAGTGTTCTCCTTTGTGAACAAAGCAGACTGGCAGCTCGTAGTGTTTAGGACTCCAGCATGAGTCTGAAATGCTTGCTGCCAGGACTGGTAGGGTGACCCCTAGTGGTCATTTCTTCAAAGGGGAAAATTAAATAGAAAGAAGCATATTTTTTAATAACATGCAATTGTAAAGTTATTCTGCATACACTAATCTATAATATATCAAAAGTTTTTTTGATGAGAGGTACCCTTTAATGTAGAGATGGTACAAGGTAAGTTAAGTAATTTAAATGTAAGCAAATCTCCAGGGCCAGATGGATTGCACCCAAGAGTTCTTAGAGAACTGAGTTCAGTAATAACTGTACCCCTGTTCATGATATTTAGAGATTCATTGGTGTTTGGTATTGTGCCAAGGGACTGGCGCAAGGCGAATGTGGTGCCAATCTTCAAAAAGGGCTCTAGGTCTTCCCCAGGAAACTATAGACCGGTAAGTTTAATGTGCATTGTGGGTAAATTGTTTGAAGGACTTATAAGGGACTACATACAGGAATACATAGGGTATAATTGTATTATAAGTGATAGCCAACATGGGTTTACTAAGGATAGAAGTTGTCAATTTGCTTTTATGAAGCTGTGAGTAGAAGCCTTGACAGAGGAATGGCTGTGGATATAGTGTTTCTGGATTTTGCAAAAGCGTTTGATACTGTCCCTCATAGACATCTGACAGGTAAGTTAAGGTCTTTGGGTTTGGAAATTTTAGTTTGTAACTGGATTGAACACTGGCTCATGGATCGTACCCAGAGAGTGGTGGTCAATGATTCGTACTCTGATTGGTCCCCGGTTATTAGTGGTGTACCCCAAGGTTCAGTACTGGGCCCGCTGTTGTTTAATTTATTTATCAATGATATAGAGGATGGCATTAACAGTTCTGTTTCTATCTTTGCAGATGACACCAAGCTTTGTAGCACGGTACAGTCTATAGAGGATGTGTATAGGTTACAAGATGACTTGGATAGACTAAGTGTCTGGGCATCCACTTGGCAAATGAGGTTCAATGTGGATAAATGTAAAGTTATGCATCTGGGTACTAATAACATGCATGCATCGTATGTCTTAGGGGGGATTATACTGGCAGAGTCACTGGTAGAGAAGGATGTGGGTGTACTTGTAGATCACAGACTTCAGAATAGCATGCAATGTCAGGCTGCTGCTTCCAAGGCCGGCAGGATATTGTCATGTATAAAAAGAGGCATGGACTCGAGGGACAGGGACATAATACTCCGCCTTTATAAAGCATTGGTACGGCCTCACCTGGAATATGCTGTTCCGTTTTGGTCGCCTGTACATAAAAGGGACACTATGGAGCTGGAAAGGGCGCAGAGATGCGCGACTAAACTAATATGGGGCATGGAACATCTTAGCTATGAGGAGCGATTAAAGGAGTTACAATTGTTTAGTCTTGAGAAGAGACGTTTAAGGGGGGATATGATAAATGTACATGAGTATATTAATGGCCAAAGGACGAGGGGGCACTCCCTCCGTCTGGAGAAGAAAAAGTTTAGTCTTAAGGCGCGACACGCCTTCTTTACCATGAAAACTGTGAACTTATGGAACAGTCTACCTCAGGAACTGGTCACAGCAGGAAAAATTAACAGCTTTAAAACAGGATTAGATACATTCCTGGAACATAGTAACATTAATGCTTATGAAGAAATATAAAATACCATCCCTTCCCCAATATCACGCCACACCCCTACCCTTCAATTCCTTGGTTGAACTTGATGAACGTATGTCTTTTTTCAACCGTGCTAACTATGTAACTATGTAACAAGGGTGTAGCTTTGGCTGGCCTTTCACAGTAACTAGGCCCAAATTATTTTTTCAAGAAAAAAAAGTACACCACGTAGGTGTACCTACAGTTTACACTTATGAGAGCTGGACAATATGCTCAGCTTAAAACTGTATAAGGCTACAGAAAAAAGGGTGTGGCTTTGCTGGCCTTTCACAGTAACTAGGCAAAAATTAGTTTTTCAGGGGAAAAAAAAAACCATACACCATGTAGGTGTACGTATAGTTTACACCTATGAGAGCTGGACAATACACTCTGCTTACAACTGTATAAGGCTACAGAAACAAGGATGTAGGTTTGGCTGGCCTTTCACAGTAACTAGGCCAAAATTAGTTTTTCAAGAAAAAAATCCGACATCACCTATGTACGCACAGGTTACACTTATGGGAGGACAATAAGCTCCGCTACACAACCTGTATTAGTCACTCTAATCAGGTGACTATGGCTTTTCGTGCTCACCCTAACTTGGCCCTCTTAGCTTTACAGTTGTTGTACACCCAACTGCAGCAGTACAGGATCGCTGTGTAACAGAGCCCAGTACAGTATTATTAGGTATGGCCAGATGAAGCACTTGCGATACGGAGCTTGTCGCCTATTTGTATCCCCCTGGTGTCCTGTCCCTCTCTCTAATATGTATTGCTGAGTATAAAGAATAAAGAAGTTTTTTTTTGAAGACGAGAAATGGTGAGTGGCCGGTTTTTCACTACATCCTCTGCCTGAGATTGTATATGTGTACTATTGCAACCTGAGCACCACCACACGTCACAAACAGCAGCAGGAGCACAGCATTGAGCCCACTGTTCCCATTCCACAGTTGCCGAACACATTTCTTCTATCTTATCCATAAGAACAGTATTATTAGGCACTAATAGCAGGTGACAATGGCTTTTAGTGCCCTGCCTAACTGGCCACTGGAGCTTTAGAGTTGCTGTACACTCCACTGTAGCAGTGGAGTCGCTGTGTATTACACTCAAAAGTGTACTTTCTCTCTCTCTCTCTCTCTCTCTCTCTCTGTCAGTGCTTTTATGCACTAATTTGGGCTTGTGGTGATTTGCTGCTGTAAAGCTGTTTTTCTGTGCAACACACACAATGCTCTATTTCTCCCTGCAATGAAATGCTCTCTTTGAAATAAAACGCTTAAGTGACTGGCCACCAGATGGATGCCGATTATATAGGGCTGTGACTTCACAGGGGTGGCCAGCTGCCTACCCAGAGTTCTTTGCTCCATGTCCACACATGTGGCTCTGCCATTTTAGATGCCCCGGAGCCTGGACCGCACTAAATGAAGTTTAATTAAGCGATTTGTGCAATTGAATCGCAGTGATATTCGGATTTGTTGCAAAGCAAATTTTTCCTGAAATTCGTAACAAATTCAGATTCGTCAGATTCGATTCGCTCATCCCTAGTATTCACTATTACATAGATTAGTATAAAACAATACCACATGTTTTTTGCTGTTCAGTAGAGTTTTGTCTGCAAAACTGTTTATGGTAAATTACTTTGGATTTATAGCAACCATAGTTAAAGTATAAATTACTAATAAAATAAATGCTTTGTTTAGAATTGCACTAAAAAATGTAACCATAATGAAACAATAAAACATGAATTGTTACGCCGAGCGCTCCGGGTCCCCGCTCCTCCCCGGAGCGCTCGCAACATCCTCGCTACTGCAGCGCCCCGGTCAGATCCACTGACCGGGTGCGCTGCGATACCGCCTCCAGCCGGGATGCGGTTCGCGATGCGGGTGGCGCCCGCTCGCGATGCGCACCCCGGCTCCCGTACCTGACTCGCTCTCCGTCGGTCCTGTCCCGGCGCGCGCGGCCCCGCTCCCTAGGGCGCGCGCGCGCCGGGTCTCTGCGATTTAAAGGGCCACTGCGCCACTGATTGGCGCAGTTGTTCTAATTAGTGTGTTCACCTGTGCACTCCCTATGTATACCTCACTTCCCCTGCACTCCCTCGCCGGATCTTGTTGCCATTGTGCCAGTGAAAGCGTTTCCTTGTGTGTTCCTAGCCTGTGTCCCAGACCTCCTGCCGTTGCCCCTGACTACGATCCTTGCTGCCTGCCCCGACCTTCTGCTACGTCCGACCTTGCTCTTGTCTACTCCCTTGTACCGCGCCTATCTTCAGCAGTCAGAGAGGTTGAGCCGTTGCTAGTGGATACGACCTGGTTACTACCGCCGCTGCAAGACCATCCTGCTTTGCGGCGGGCTCTGGTGAATACCAGTAGTAACTTAGAACCGGTCCACTAGCACGGTCCACGCCAATCCCTCTCTGGCACAGAGAATCCACCTCCTGCCAGCCGAATCGTGACAGTAGATCCGGCCATGGATCCCGCTGAAGTTCCACTGCCAGTTGTCACCGACCTCACCACGGTGGTCGCCCAGCAGTCGCAACAGATAGCGCAACAAGGCCACCAGCTGTCTCAACTGACCGTGATGCTACAGCAGCTACTACCACAGCTTCAGCAATCATCTCCTCCGCCAGCTCCTGCACCTCCTCCGCAGCGAATGGCCGCTTCCGGCCTACGACTATCCTTGCCGGATAAATTTGATGGGGACTCTAAGTTTTGCCGTGGCTTTCTTTCACAATGTTCCCTGCACTTGGAGATGATGTCGGACCAGTTTCCTACTGAAAGGTCTAAGGTGGCTTTCGTAGTCAGCCTTCTGTCTGGGAAAGCTCTGTCATGGGCCACACTGCTCTGGGACCGCAATGACCCCGTCACTGCCTCTGTACACTCCTTCTTCTCGGAAATTCGAAGTGTCTTTGAGGAACCTGCACGAGCCTCTTCTGCTGAGACTGCCCTGCTGAACCTGGTCCAGGGTAATTCTTCCGTTGGCGAGTACGCCATTCAATTCCGTACTCTTGCTTCCGAATTATCCTGGAATAATGAGGCCCTCTGCGCGACCTTTAAAAAAGGCCTATCCAGCAACATTAAAGATGTTCTGGCCGCACGAGAAATTCCTGCTAACCTGCATGAACTCATTCATCTAGCCACTCGCATTGACATGCGTTTTTCCGAAAGGCGTCAGGAGCTCCGCCAGGATATGGACTTTGTTCGCACGAGGCGTTTTTTCTCCTCGGCTCCTCTCTCCTCTGGTCCTCTGCAATCCGTTCCTGTGCCTCCCGCCGTGGAGGCTATGCAAGTTGACCGGTCTCGCTTGACACCTCAAGAGAGGACACGACGCCGCATGGAGAATCTTTGCCTGTACTGTGCCGGTACCGAACACTTCCTGAAGGATTGTCCTATCCGTCCTCCCCGCCTGGAAAGACGTACGCTGACTCCGCACAAAGGTGAGACAGTTCTTGATGTCAACTCTGCTTCTCCACGCCTTACTGTGCCTGTGCGGATATCTGCCTCTACCTTCTCCTTCTCTACTATGGCCTTCTTGGATTCCGGATCTGCAGGAAATTTTATTTTGGCCTCTCTCATCAACAGGTTCAACATCCCGGTGACCAGTCTCGCCAGACCCCTCTACATCAATTGTGTTAACAATGAAAGATTGGACTGTACCGTACGTTACCGCACGGAGCCCCTCCTAATGTGCATCGGACCTCATCACGAAAAAATTTAGTTTTTGGTCCTCTCCAATTGCACTTCCGAAATTCTCCGTGGACTACCGTGGCTTCAACGCCATTCCCCAACCCTTGATTGGTCCACAGGAGAGATCAAGAGCTGGGGTACTTCTTGTTTCAAGGACTGTCTTAAACCGGTTCCCAGTACTCCCTGCCGTGACCCTGTGGTTCCCCCTGTAACCGGTCTCCCTAAGGCTTATATGGACTATGCTGACGTATTTTGCAAAAAACAAGCTGAGACTTTACCTCCTCACAGGCCTTATGACTGTCCTATTGACCTCCTCCCGGGCACTACTCCACCCCGGGGCAGAATTTATCCTCTGTCCGCCCCAGAGACTCTTGCTATGTCTGAATACATCCAGGAAAATTTAAAAAAGGGGTTTATCCGCAAATCCTCCTCTCCTGCCGGAGCTGGATTTTTCTTTGTGTCCAAAAAAGATGGCTCCCTACGTTCTTGCATTGATTACCGCGGACTTAATAAAATCACGGTAAAGAACCGCTACCCCCTACCTCTTATCTCAGAACTCTTTGATCGCCTTCAAGGTGCCCACATCTTTACCAAACTGGACTTAAGAGGTGCTTATAATCTCATCCGCATCAGGGAGGGGGACGAATGGAAAACTGCATTTAACACTAGAGATGGACACTTTGAGTATCTGGTCATGCCCTTTGGCCTGTGCAACGCCCCTGACGTCTTCCAAGACTTTGTTAATGACATTTTTCGTGATCTCTTATATTCCTGTGTTGTTGTGTATCTGGACGATATTCTGATTTTTTCTGCCAACTTAGAGGAACACCGCCAGCATGTCCGCATGGTTCTTCAGAGACTTCGAGACAATCAACTTTATGCCAAAATGGAGAAATGTCTGTTTGAATGTCAATCTCTTCCTTTCCTAGGATACTTGGTTTCTGGCCAGGGACTACAAATGGACCCAGATAAACTCTCTGCCGTCTTAGATTGGCCACGCCCCTCCGGACTCCGTGCTATCCAACGTTTTTTGGGGTTCGCCAATTATTACAGACAATTTATTCCTCATTTTTCCACTATTGTGGCTCCTATCGTGGCTTTAACCAAGAAGAATGCCAATCCTAAGTCCTGGTCTCCTCAAGCGGAAGACGCATTTAAACGGCTCAAGTCTGCCTTTTCTTCTGCTCCCGTGCTCTCCAGACCTGACCCATCTAAACCCTTCCTATTGGAGGTTGATGCCTCCTCAGTGGGAGCTGGAGCGGTCCTTCTACAAAAAAATTCTTCCGGGCATGCTGTTACTTGTGGTTTTTTTTCTAGGACCTTCTCTCCGGCGGAGGGGAACTACTCCATCGGGGATCGAGAACTACTGGCCATTAAATTGGCATTTGAGGAATGGAGGCATCTGCTGGAGGGATCAAAATTTCCAGTTATCATTTACACCGACCACAAGAATCTCTCCTATCTCCAGTCTGCCCAACGGCTGAATCCTCGCCAGGCCAGGTGGTCTTTGTTCTTTGCCCGTTTTAACTTTGAAATTCATTTTCGCCCTGCCGACAAGAACATTAGGGCCGATGCTCTCTCTCGTTCCTCGGATGCTTCGGAAGTAGAGGTCTCTCCGCAACACATCATTCCTCCTGACTGTCTGATCTCCACTTCTCCAGCCTCCATCAGGCAAACTCCTCCAGGGAAGACCTTTGTTTCTCCACGCCAACGTCTCGGGATTCTCAAATGGGGTCACTCCTCCCACCTCGCTGGCCATGCGGGCATTAAAAAGTCCTTGCAACTCATCTCTCGCTTCTATTGGTGGCCGACTCTGGAGACGGATGTTGTTGATTTTGTGCGGGCCTGTACTGTCTGTGCCCGGGATAAGACTCCTCGCCAGAAGCCTGCTGGTCTCCTTCATCCTCTGCCTGTCCCCGAACAGCCTTGGTCTCTGATTGGTATGGACTTTATTACAGACTTACCCCCATCCCGTGGCAACACTGTTGTTTGGGTGGTCGTTGATCGATTTTCCAAGATGGCACATTTTATTCCTCTTCCTGGTCTTCCTTCAGCGCCTCAGTTGGCAAAACAATTTTTTGTACACATTTTTCGTCTTCACGGTTTGCCCACGCAGATCGTCTCGGATAGAGGCGTCCAATTCGTGTCAAAATTCTGGAGGGCTCTCTGTAAACAACTCAAGATTAAATTAAACTTCTCTTCTGCTTATCATCCTCAATCCAATGGGCAAGTAGAAAGAATTAACCAGGTCCTGGGTGACTATTTACGGCATTTTGTTTCCTCCCGCCAGGATGACTGGGCAGATCTTCTACCATGGGCCGAATTCTCGTACAACTTCAGAGTCTCTGAATCTTCTTCTAAATCCCCATTTTTCGTGGTGTACGGCCGTCACCCTCTTCCCCCCCTCCCTACTCCCTTGCCCTCTGGTTTGCCCGCTGTGGATGAAGTGACTCGTGATCTTTCCACCATATGGAAAGAGACCCAAAATTCTCTTTTACAGGCTTCATCTCGCATGAAAAAGTTTGCCGATAAGAAAAGAAGAGCTCCCCCCATTTTTTCTCCCGGAGACAAGGTATGGCTCTCCGCTAAATATGTCCGCTTCCGTGTCCCCAGCTACAAACTGGGACCACGCTATCTTGGTCCTTTCAAAATCTTGTGCCAAATTAATCCTGTCTCTTACAAACTTCTTCTTCCTCCTTCTCTTCGTATTCCTAATGCCTTTCATGTCTCTCTTCTTAAACCACTCATCATCAACCGTTTCTCTCCCAAACTTGTTTCTCCCACTCCTGTTTCCGGTTCCTCTGACATCTTCTCCGTAAAGGAGATACTGGCCTCCAAGACGGTCAGAGGGAAAAAAATTTTTTTGGTTGATTGGGAGGGCTGTGGTCCTGAAGAGAGATCCTGGGAACCTGAGGACAACATCCTAGACAAAAGTCTGGTCCTCAGGTTCTCAGGCTCCAAGAAGAGGGGGAGACCCAAGGGGGGGGGGTACTGTTACACCGAGCGCTCCGGGTCCCCGCTCCTCCCCGGAGCGCTCGCAACATCCTCGCTACTGCAGCGCCCCGGTCAGATCCACTGGCGCCCGCTCGCGATGCGCACCCCGGCTCCCGTACCTGACTCGCTCTCCGTCGGTCCTGTCCCGGCGCGCGCGGCCCCGCTCCCTAGGGCGCGCGCGCGCCGGGTCTCTGCGATTTAAAGGGCCACTGCGCCACTGATTGGCGCAGTTGTTCTAATTAGTGTGTTCACCTGTGCACTCCCTATGTATACCTCACTTCCCCTGCACTCCCTTGCCGGATCTTGTTGCCATTGTGCCAGTGAAAGCGTTTCCTTGTGTGTTCCTAGCCTGTGTCCCAGACCTCCTGCCGTTGCCCCTGACTACGATCCTTGCTGCCTGCCCCGACCTTCTGCTACGTCCGACCTTGCTCTTGTCTACTCCCTTGTACCGCGCCTATCTTCAGCAGTCAGAGAGGTTGAGCCGTTGCTAGTGGATACGACCTGGTTACTACCGCCGCTGCAAGACCATCCTGCTTTGTGGCGGGCTCTGGTGAATACCAGTAGTAACTTAGAACCGGTCCACTAGCACGGTCCATGCCAATCCCTCTCTGGCACAGAGGATCCACCTCCTGCCAGCCGAATCGTGACATGAATATTGTGATGATCCTTGATGCTATGATTTTATATTTTCTATTTTACACAACTAAATGCCTTCTAATGTTCATACAGTAATATAGTACTATTTTCTGTAAATGTCCAAATTTTCGTAAATTGCATATACCAATGAGCTATAGTAAAGAGTTATTCTAGTGCCTGTCTAATCATAATGCTATAGTTTTTAGCTGTTTCATGTACTATTCTAGTACAAAAGATAGTAGCTAAATTTTTCATGTACAAACTAAACTAACTATATTGTAGATGTTTTTTTTATTTTTATTCTCTATTTGAGAAAACATTAATATATATATATATATATATATATATATATATATATATATATATATATATATACATACACAGTACAGACCACAAGTTTGGACACACCTTCTCATTCAGAGTTTTCTTTATTTTCATGACTATAAAGATTGTAGATTCACACTGAAGGCATCAAAACTATGAATTAAGACATGTGGAATTATAGACATAACAAAAAAGTGTGAAAATGTCATATTCTAGGTTCTAGCCACCTTTTGCTTTGATTACTGCTTTGCACATTCTTGGCATTCTCTTGATGAGCTTCAAGAGGTAGTCACCTGAAATGGTCTTCCAATAGTCTTGAAGGAGTTCCCAGAGATGCTTAGCACTTGTTGGCCCTTTTTGCCTTCACTTTGCGGTCCAGCTCACCCCAAACCATCTCGATTGGGTTCAGGTCCGGTGACTGTGGAGGCCAGGTCATCTGGCACAGCACCCCATCACTCTCCTTCTCTGTCAAATAGCCCTTACACAGCCTGGAGGTGTGTTTGAGGTCATTGTCCTGTTGAAAAATAAATGATGGTCCAACTAAACGCAAACCGGATGGAATAGCATGCCGCTGCAAGATGCTGTGGTAGCCATGCTGGTTCAGTATGCCTTCAATTTTGAATAAATCCCCAACAGTGTCACCAGCAAAGCACCACTACACCATCACACCTCCTCCTCCACACCAGCACACCTGTGAAGTGAAAACCCTTTCAGGGTACTATCCCTTCAAGCTCAACAAGAGAATGCCAAGAGTGTGCAAAGCAGTAATCAAAGCAAAAGGTGGCTACTTTGAAGAACCTAGAATATTACATATTTTCAGTTGTTTCACACTTTTTTGTTATGTATATAATTCCACATGTGTTAATTCATAGTTTTAATGCCTTCAATGTCAATCTACAATTTTCATAGTCATGAAAATAAAGAAAACTCTGAATGAGAAGGTGTGTTCAAACTTTTGGTCTGTACTGTATATATAAAATATATAAAGAAGTTTCAGATTTTATGGTACAGTCCCATAAGACTTAACGTTTTTGCACCCTCCGAATAGGGGACACTCTCATAGGCGGATGCAGACACACCCAATATGGGACAAAACCCTCCCAATAGGGCACAACCAGGCTTATGTGCCTGCCCTACCTTGTACACAGGACCGCTGTCAGGGGGTACAGCCAATACCTCAGTAAATCCCCCATCATGAAAGGGGGCAGTATGGAGCAGGGAGTAAGTGAGCCCTAACTGTCCCTACAACCGCTGTCCCTTCCTATTGCCTATCCGCCCTAAGCGACGGATCGACAACCACCAGGATGGTCATGGGCAGAAAAGTCAAACAAAACAAACCAAACTGTACAATGTCGGGCAAGAAATTAACAGAATGTCAGAACATTAAACAGGTAAGGATAACAAGATTACTATTCACACTGGACTCTGAAGAAGAGACACACTAGACACTCCACTCCAATCATGAAGGGACAGCAATACTAAAGCCAAATAGGTCCCTAGCTCGCGGGCACACTCACCAGTGTGTGAACAGCATATTAGCCTAGGAGGAAACAAATTCCTAAATACAAGCAAACACGAGTACAGGCACAAGACTAACTCCTAGATAGACAGATTAGCACAAGGATCAGAACAGGATTCTGGCCATGTTGGCATCATGTTATCCTTGTCTCTGTGCACATATCCTGAGTTTTAACCATGGTTACATATGTTTGGTACATTTTTCGGGTTTTAGTATTTGTGCATGTTCGTTCTGCAATTGTTTAGTGTTGCCTTAGTCTGAATTCACACTGTGTGTTTTGTCAGTCCTGTTTTAACCTTGCTTGATCCTGCTATTCTGAGGATAGAATCCTGCTCTGAGCCTTGGGCTAATCTGACTATCAAGGAGTGAGTGAGTCTTGTGCCTGTACCCATGTTTGATTGTATTTAGTATTTCTGTTTGAGAGTGCCTGCTGGCTAGGAGTCTATTTGGCTTGGTATTGATATCCCTCCATGTTTGGAGTGGGTGTCTAATGTGTTCATGATTACTGATCCATAGTGTTTTTAGTACATGATCACTGATCATAGTGTACATTATCACTGATCTATAGTGTCCTCTGTACATTACCATTCATCTATAGTGTCCTCTGTACATTAATAGTGATCTGTGTCCTCTGAACTTGTATCTGTTTGTTGCTTCCTTGAATTCCCATTATGTTCCTGACTTGTCCCCGAAATGTACAGCTCCATTTGTTTTGTTGTCTTCGACGCCCATGCACTTTAGCACTTGAAGGGACCGGCTCCAATTTGTCAATCTGTCATTCAGGGCGGATGAGCAAGTAGGCAGGGAAAGTTGTTTATAGGGACTGCTTTAGGGTTCACTTCTCCCTGCCCCCAACCATATTCATGACACATAATGTCTGAACTGGACCCAATGTAGAAAAATGCAAAATACAGATAAACGGACATACACTCTGCACCTGAGCCTGCTGGCTAGATAAAAAGAACAACAAGGGGAGGAGGGCAGGGGAAAAGTGATGTGGCACAGTGCATAGGGGGACAAAGGGTGAATGTAATTGCACTGGTGGAGATGAAATGGCACTGGGGATAAAGGGGGGAATTAAATGGCACATGGGGGGGGGTAAAAAGGAGGCGATGAATTTGCACAAAGGGTAATAAAGGGGAAATGAAATGGCATGGGCGGATCAAGGGGAAATGATGTGGCACAGTGGGTAATAAGGGGAAGTAATTTGGACCAGAGCACAAGGGGAATAAAGAGGCAAAGGGTGTTCAAGGGGAGAAGAATTAAGTGGCATTGGAAGAGCGGGAAAAAAATGGCACATGGGAGTGAAATAAACACAGGTAGAAACACTTTGGGGGACATTTATTAAAACCTGTGCAGAGGAAAAGTTGACCAGTTGCCCATAGCAACCAATCAGATTGCCTTTTTCATTAATTTTTCTCTGAAAAATGAAAGACGCGATCTCAATGGTTCTGTAGGCAACTGCTCAATTTTTCCTCTGCACAATTTTCGATAAATCTCCCCCCCAGATGTCTGATTAAACCCCCAAAAAACAGGCAAGTTGGCCTAAAATGCATATTCCACATTTACTAAAAATGTATTTAATGTGTATTTATGTTAAACCAAAGTAGAAATACTATATGTTTGATCAAACCCAGATATACACATAACTTGACCTAAAATGCTTATTTCACATTCACTATACATGCTTTTAACCCCATAAGGACCCAGGGCATATGGATACGTCCTCATTTCTTTATCGTTAAGGACCCAGGGTGTATCCAAATCATTCAGCAGGCATCCTTTGCCAAATGCCCAGGGGGGTCCTGAGACTGAAAATTCACACCGGCAATTTGCGCCGATTCCGGGTCGTACGAGTCTATGGTGACCTGGTGACCCGGAATATAAGGGGGATCACGGTTGTCCAAGACACCCACGATCCCCCTGAAGGGTGCCACCCCTCCTATCCCTGCTATTGGTCATCAAGAAGTGACGACCAATAGCAGATCGGGGGCGGGGGGGTTAACTTTCGGTTTCCCCGCTCTGCCCACCCACAATAGGTGGGGCAGAACAGGGAAACTGACAGGGACCGGCACCGAATTCCACTCGGCGGCAGCAGGCAGCGATCAGTGGAAAAAGAGGACAGCAATGCGGCTCCCTGGATCCTACGGAAACTGGTAAGTTGCCTAGCAACATCTGTACGGGTACAGTCTGAGACCACTATACAGTGGTCTCTAAACTGTAGCCCTCCAGGTGTTGCAAAACTAAAACTCCCAGCATGCCCAGACAGCTGTTTGGACATGCTGGGATTTGTAGTTTTGCAATAGCTGGAGGGCTACAGTTTGGAGATCACTGTGAAACTGTACCCCTCCAGATGTTGCAAAACTGGAGAAAATAGGAAAAAAGCCCCCAAAGTTCGTAACCCCATTTCTTCTGAGTATATAAATACCCCATATGTGGATGTAAAATGCTCTGCTGGCGCACTACAATGCTCAGAAGAGAGGGAGTGCCATTGAGTCTTTGAAGATAAATTTTGTCCGGAATTGAAGGCCACGTGTGTTTACAAAGCCCCCATAGTGCCAGAACAACGGACCCCCCACATGTGACCCCATTTTGGAAACTACACCCCTCACATATTGTAATAAGTGGTACAGTGAGCATTTACGCCCCCCATGTGTCAGACCGATTTTTGGAACATTGGTCCGTGAAAATGAAAAATGTAATTTTTCATTTGCACAGCCCACTGTTCCAAAGATATGTCAAACGCCAGTGGGGTTTAACCTCTTAAGGACCCAGGACGTATGAGTACGTCGTGGGTCCCATTCCTGCGATATAACGCGGGGTCACACGGTGACCCCGCATCATATCGTGGCGGGCCCGGCGTCATAGTGAAGCCAGGACCCGCCTCTAATAGCTATTAACCCTTTAGCTGAGCCGCGCGGCTAAAAACGAAAGTAAAATGTGCCGGTTAGCTCAGGGAGCTGGTCGGGATCGCCGCGGTATCCCGAACAGCTGTAGCACAGGAGGAGGTCTTCTTACCTTCTCCTGTGCTGTCCGATCACCGAATGAATGCTTCAAGCCTGAGATCCAGGCTTGAGCATTCAATCGCCGAAAACACTGATTGATCCATTCCTATGGAGATGGATCAATCAGTGTAAAAGATCAGTTAATGCACTGTTATAGCCCCCTATAGGATCTATAATATTGCATAAGAAAAGTGTAAAAAAAATCATTAACCCTTTCAATTATCCCTTCCCCTAATAAAAGTTTGAATCACCCGGCATTTCCAAAAATAAAAAAAAACATTATGTAAATAATAATAAAAATAAACATATGTGGTATCGCCACGTGTGGAAATGTCCGAATTATAAAAATATACCGCTTTTTAAACCGCTCGTTCAATGGCGTACGCGCAAAAAAATTCCAAAGTCCAAAATAGCGCATTTTTGATCACTTTTTATACCACAAAAAAGTGAATAAAATGTGATCAAAAAGTCTGATCAGAACAAAAATGGTAAAAACTTCAGATGACGAAAAAATGAGTCCTCAAAGCGCCCTGAACACAGAAAAATAAAAAAGTTATAGGGGTCAAAAGATGACCATTTTAAACATATACATTTTTTCGGAAGTGATACAAATTCAAACCTATACAAGTAGGGTATCATTTTAACCGTATGGACCTACAGAATAAAGATAAGGTATCATTTTTGACAAAAATATACTGCGTAAAAACAGAAGCCCCCAAAACGTACAAAATAGTGTTTTTTCATCAATTTTGTCGCACATTGATTTTTTTTCCCGTTTCACCGTACATTTTTGGGTAAAATGACTGATGTCATTACAAAGTAGAATTAGTGACACAAAAATTAAGCCATTATATATAATTTTAGGTGAAAATTTTTAAGAGTTATGATTTTTTAAAGTTAAGGAGGAAAAATTGAAAATGAAAAAACGGAAAAAGCCCGGGTCCTTAAGGGGTTAAATACTCACTGCACCTGTTATTAAATTCTGTGAGGGGTGTAGTTTCCAAAATGGGGTCACATGTGGGTTGGGTCCACTGTTCTGGCACCACGGGGGGCTTTGTAAACGCACAAGGCCCCTGACTTCCATTCCAAACAAATTCTCTCTCCAAAAGCTCAATGGCGCTCCTTCTCTTCTGAGCATTGTAGTGCGCCAACAGAGCACTTTACGTCCACACATGGGGTATTTCCATACTCAGAAGAAATGGGGTTACAAATTTAGGGGTCTCATTTTCTCCTATTACCCCTTGTAAAAATGTAAAATTTGGGGAAAAACCTGCATTCTTTTTTTTTTTTTGTTTTCAAATGAGGTGTTAAGGCTCACTGCACCCCTTGTTACGTTCGTTAAAGGGTGTAGTTTCCAAAATAGTATGCTATGTTTTTTTTTTTTTGCTGTTCTGGCACCATAGGGGCTTCCTAAATGCGAAATGCCCCCCCCAAAACCATTTCAGCTAAATTTGCTCTCCAAAAGCCAAATGTGACTCCTTCTCTTCTGAGCATTGTAGCTCGCCCGCAGAGCATTTTAAGTCCTAACAGGGGGTATTTCCATACTCAGAAGAGATGGAGTTACACATTTTGCGGGGCATTTTCTTCCATTACCCTTTGTAAAAATGGTAAATTTGGGAAAAACTTCACTTTAGTAAAAATTTTTTTCATTACACATCAGACTTTAATGAAAAGTCGCCCAACACCTGTGGGGTATTAAGGTTCACTGGACCCCTTGTTACATGCCTTGAGGGGTGTAGTTTCCAAAATGGTATGCGATGTAGGGGTTTTCTGCTGTTCTGGCACCATAGGGGCTGCCTAAATACAACATGCCCCCCAAAAAAACATTTCAGCAAAATTCACTCTCCAAAATCCCATTGTTGCTCCTTCCCGTCTGAGCCCTCTACTGCGCCCACCAAACACTTGACATACACATATGAGGTATTTCCTTACTCGAGAAAAATGGGGTTACAAATTTTTTTTTCTCCTATTACCCCTTGTAAAAATTCAAAAACTGACCCTACAAGAACATGCGAGTGTAAACAATGAAGATTTTGAATTTTCTCCTTTACTTTGCTGCAATTCCTGTGAAACACTTAAAGGGTTGACACAGTTACTGAATGTCATTTTGGATACTTTGAGGGGTACAGTTTTTATAATGGGGTGATTTGTGGGGTATTTCTAATATTAAGGCCCTTCAAATCCACTTGAAATCTGAACTGGTCCCTGAAAAATTCCGATTTTGAAAATTTTGTGTAAAATTCCTGCTGAACTTTGAAGCCCTCTGATGTCTTCCAAAAGTAAAAACATGTCAACTTTAGTAGACATATTGCAAATTAATTATATATTGATTCACATATACAATGTCTGTTTTCCTTAAAAGCAGAGAGCTTCAAAGTTAGAAAATTGCAACATTTTCAATTTTTTCATCAAATTTGGGAAATTTTCACAAAGAAATGATGCAAGTACAAAAATTTACCACTAACACGAAGTAGAATATGTCACGAAAAAACTGTCTCGGAATCAGAATGAAAAGTGAAAGCATTCCAGAGTTATTAAAGGGGTATTCCGGTGCTTAGACATCTTATCCCCTATCCAAAGGATAGGGGATAAGATGCCTGATCGCGGGAGTCCCGCAGCTGGGGACGCCCGTGATCATGCACGCGGCACCCTGTTAGTAATCAGTCCCCGGAGCGTGTTCGCTCCGGGTCTGATTATACTCGACCGCAGGGCCGGCGGCGTGTGATGTCACGCCTCTGCCCCCGTGTGACGTCACGCTCCGCCCCTCAATGCAAGCCGACGGGAGGGGGCGTGACAGCTATCACGCCCCCTCCCGTAGGCTTGCATTGAGGGGCGGAGCGTGACGTCACACATCTGACAGTGGTCAGATGTGTAAAAAATGTCCGGGTCCTTCAGGTGAAAATGGTCTGGGTCCTTAAGGGGTTAATGCTTATGTATGTTTAGCCTAGGTAGAAGTATTTCATGTTTTATTAAACCCAAAAAAAAAAATGTAACATGGCCCAAAATGCATACAACACTTTCACTATAAACACTCTAAATTCAAGGCATGCTAGGCCAGGCTAGCCTGACTCCATCTCCATATTCCCAGTACTTCCCCCATTCATGCAGGTGCCAAAATGCCATGTGTGCCTCATCCCCTCTGCTAATAATAGCGCAGATGCCAGGCTCACGCAAGTTGAGCCTGGCAAAATTAGAAAGTTCTGCGAGCCAATTTAACCCTAAAGTTCTTAGTGAAACCCTATTTGCCAGGCTCGGCTCGCTCATCTATTAATAATAATATAGCAATAGATAGAATGGGTCATTTTAGACTGAAGCTGAGATGGGATCAGCTGATGGCTTTAAGGGCTTCAGAAACACCCAACAATATAAAGGTCTCCTGCAGCAGACATCATGAAATGGAATGAAATCTTATGAAATGGAACATGTTGAAAGTAGACAAAATAGATTTACTCTCACCTTTATGTGCACTACATCTAGATGTAATCATAATCCTAATAAGTATTGAATCAGAAAACTAATAACTGGGAGGTTTGTTCAGACAATGCAATGTAACTTTTAGGTAATAGTAACCCAGACTGTTTTATACAGTATTTGATTGAATATTGTGTATCAAGGTTATTTTAGGCATCTATAAATAAATCTCCATTTGATATGTTTGGTTTTTCCCCGATACAGAATATTCAAAAATCAGGAAACCATTCAAATATTTGTAAGACATTTGATGTTGGATTAAAGCATACAGTATATTCGCCTTGCAACAGCATTGTTTTATTTTATATACAAATATTATCTACATAAAAAGTCTTTTTTTATGTAGATAATATTGCATGTAAAAGAAAACTTATTTTGTACCTATTCTGAAAAGGAACTATTTACATTTGGAGGCATTCATCAGACTACCAGTCGTCCTTTTGACATACATTTTAATGCAAAATATGTCATGAGTGGCAGCAGCATGGCTCGTGAGGGAGCTCCGAAGGTAGAGATGCATGAAGTCACTACATGTCTACTTTAGAAAGCTCTAGTGATAGTGCTCATAAAAAGACAGTGGTGTCACTGGAGCTTCATGAGGTATCAGTTACATTGGTTTCTGTAAAACGTGTTAGATACTATGCCATTTCTAAAAAAAAATTGTAGTGTACTTATATATACCCTCTGGAGGGTACACTCTTTTGACCTCTGCCTAACAATGGATGACTATGGACACATTTACCATGAATGTCGAGAGCTTTGCCAATATGCACACTAAATGTGATTTGAAAAGCCCTGTACTGTAATTTTTCCCAATTTGACTCTTGAAAAGGTAATAAAATATTAAATGATGACTATTCAGATAAGTGGCCATTCAGATGATAAATTGATTACTCAAGTTGGCCAGTACAAGAATTGTTCTGGCTCATAGATGAGGGCTGTAGACACCTTTCTATGAAATCCACAAGTCCTATTGATCATACTATCATAGGTCATCCTCATGGGACATTTAACCACATATATAGAGTTGTAGCATTATTGGTTGCATTAAATGCTAATTTAAAGGAGAACTCCAGTGCAGGAACACTTATTCCCTATCCAAAGGATCTCCTGCATAGCACCATGGTAGTCCCCAGGAACGGGGTGTGTCGACCTCCGCACAAAACAGAACACACAGCTTTCGGGTATCTCTGGCATCCCAATAGAGATACATGGAGGGGGCTTGTTGACCGCCACTTCGTGTGGGGGTCGGCATTCTCTGTCCTGGGAACTGCAGGGGTGACATTCCGGAGATTGTGGGGGTCCCCACAGACAGACACTTATTCCCTATTCAATGTCACTATGACAACCAGCTCTGCTCAGCACAGAGATGTTAGTCACAACAGGAGGCAGGGCAGAAAGGCAAATCAGGAGACAGGGGACTTGGGCCAATCAGCTGTGGTCCTGGTGCCCCTTACCTTCTGAATGGAGGAACATATAAACAGACATCTGCTGGCCAAAGACTGCGATTGTGGGGTCTATTACCCTCACTTGCTTTGCGGTGAGGATAATAGATCTGTGTATGTTTGCATCCTGGAGTGATCTGTGTATGTTTGCTTCCTCGCCCTGATAGTTTGCTTGGACTTTGACTCTGCTGCTGTCTACTGTTTGGATCTCACTAGGTCTCCTGGTTTGACCCTGCCTGTTGTTTACTTTGCCTCTGGTTCTGATTCTGTTCTATGTTGCCCTCCTGGATTTGACCCTTTGGCCCTTTCTCTGGTTATCCCTTCCCATGTATTAATTCTGTCCTTAACGTGACCGTTTACTTTTGACTTGGATTGTCTGTCCCTAAGTAGGTGTAGGGACCTTCACCCAGTTGTGGACCGCTGTTTAGAGTGCATCATCCAAGTAGGTAGGGACAGTGGTTGGGGAAAGGTCAGGGCTAAACTACTGTTTCTTACCTACCATGAAATATGCATTTTTCATTGAATATGGTTAATCTGCGCCAAAAATTGCAAATATTGAAATACATGGTATTTTTTCATTGTGCATAGCAAAACAATATATTATATTATATTTTTGTGCTATCTTATATTATCTTATTGTTGTGGTTATATGTGTAAAGCAATATAGCACATATATATTACCTGAGTTCAAGATAAATTTGTTAAATATTTAGGGGTTAAATACTTGCAATACACTGATTAGCCATACCATTAAAACATTAAACCCACCTGCCTTACATTATGTAGGTTCTCCGTGTTCTGCCAAAACAGCTCTGACCTGTCAACTATTATAGCAGAAAGTTTTCAGCAGTTTTTAAGATAGAATCTTTTCTGTTGGATCAGACCAGATACTGTAGGTTATCCTTAGTTCCCCAAGCACATTTAAGCTGGAGTCCATGAGTGGTGATTGATTCTCCCTCGAATAGATTGCACATTGTAAAAGTTTGTCGTTACTTCTCCTTATTACTCGACAGTGGGAGCACAAAAATAATGTTCACAGTTTACTATAGCAGCTCACTGTTATTTTGTTGTCATCTTTCTATGCTATCTTAGAGGTACTAAGCTGTAGATGACAGCAATGACTTTATCAGCACATTTCTCCATATTGGCATCAGTCCTTACAGTTATCTCTGAGGCTACCCTTCATCAGGCCCCTTAAAATACATGAGTAAGTCATACATTAACATAACTACCGTTTCTTTTTTTTAAAGTTCTAAGAAGTAACCAACTGCTTTGAGGAGGTACTAATTACTACATACTAGGAGCATTTCACAATTCCTATTATTTTAGAGATGTTCTGAATCAATCATTCAGCCATTAAAGTTGATCAGAACCTTATTATTTTCCTGCTTTTAGAACATCAGCATTAAGACCTGACTGTTTACTTGCTAAAATTGTATCCTTCCTCTCAGGGCCGTTTGAAGGAATTTGGGGGCCCCAAGCAAAATGGACATGGAGGCCCCCCCCCCCCTTTGATGTTGACGCACGTCACGCTCTAGGGCCGGCGTCAGGACATAGTAACGCCGGCCCTTGAATTCTGGGAGCGCAACGTGAGCGAACGTCGACACGAGGCACATTAGGTGCAGCAGTGTTCCCCCCACATTAGGTGCAGCAGAGTTCCCCCACATTAGGTAGGCAGGGTTCCCCCCACATTAGTAGGGCAGTGTTCCCCCCACATTAGGTGCAGCAGTGTTTCCTACCCATACCCCCTGTCCAGACCCCCCCCCCAGGGCCATTTTTTTTGGTGGGGGTTTGACTGCTGAGACCCCCACCGATCACCTCGGTTAAAGTGGTTCTCCAGCTGTTGGAAAGCTAAAACTCCCATCATGTCTGGAGAGCCTCTGGCAATGGGAGTTGTAGTTTTGTAACAGCTGAAGAGACACAGATTGGACACAGTTTTACCCATCATCACTGCAGAACTTACAAGTGACTACAGTTCTGATGGGACAGTCAGGAGAATACACAATTATATCAGTGACCTGAGTGACGTCTTCTGACTTGAGTGATATCTTTTCTGTTATCTTTTCTTCTTCAACTGGTCCAGAGACCAGGTCTTCCCCCAGCTCCATCTTCTCTGCAGAGTCTGACATCCAGACATCATTGGCTCCTCACTGTCAGCAGATCCTCATCCTCTGCATGAAGACAGTAATCCTTATAACCTTGCCAGAAAGTGAACCCTAAATAAAATACTGCCCACACTGTACCCTGAATATAATACTGCTATTCACTGTACCCTGAATATAATACTGCTATACACTGTACCCTGAACATAATACTGCTATATACTGTATCCCCAAAATATAATCCTGCAACACACTGTACCCTGAGTATAATACTGCCCCACACTGTACCCTGAATATAATACTGCCCCACACTGTACCCTGAATATAATACTGCCCCACACTGTACCCTGAGTAAAATACTGCCCCACACTGTACCCCAAATAAAATACTGCCCCACACTGTACTCCAAATAAAATACTGCCCCACACTGTACCCCAAATAAAATATTGCCCCACACTGTACCCTGAATATAATACTGCTATACACTGTACCCACTAAATATAATCCTGCCCCACACTGTACCCTGAATATAATACTGCCCCGCAATGTATCCTAAATATAATACTGCTATACACAGTACCCACTAAATATAATACTGCTATTCACTGTACCCACTAAATATAATACTACCACACACTGTACTCACTAAATATAATCCTGCTATTCACTGTACCCTAAATATAATACTGCTATACACTGTACCCTAAATATAATACTGCCCCACACTGTACCCTGAATATAATACTGCCATACACTGTACCCTGAATGAAATACTGCTATACACTGTACCCACTAAATATAATACTGCCCCACACTTTACCCACTAAATATAATTCTGCCACACACAGTATCCTGAATATAATGCTGCCACACACTGTACCCTGAATATAATGCTGACACACACTGTACCCTGAATATAATGCTGCCTCACACTGTACCTTGAATATAATGCTGCCACACACTGTACCCTGAATATAATACTGCCCCACAATGTATCCTAAATATAATACTGCTATACACAGTACCCACTAAATATAATACTGCTATTCACTGTACCCACTAAATATAATACTACCACACACTGTACCCACTAAATATAATCCTGCTATTCACTGTACCCTAAATATAATACTGCTATACACTGTACCCTAAATATAATACTGCCCCACACTGTACCCTGAATATAATACTGCCATACACTGTACCCTGAATGAAATACTGCTATACACTGTACCCACTAAATATAATACTGCCCCACACTGTACTCTGAATATAATACTGCCACACACTGTATCCTGAATATAATGCTGCCACACACTGTACCCTGAATATAATGCTGCCACACACTGTACCCTGAATATAATGCTGCCTCACACTGTACCTTGAATATAATACTGCCACACACTGTACCCTGAATAAAATGCTGCTCCACACTGTATCCACTGAATACAATACTGCCACACATGCATACACATCATATATACATATACACCCCCTCCTATCCTCTGTGTCCTCATCATCCCCATAACCCCCCGCCAAACCTCTCCTCATCATTACTATAACTCCCCCCCCACACCTCTCCTCATCACTATTATAACCAGGGGGGGGGGGGGTTATGGGGGGGTGATGAGGAGAGGTGCGGGGGGGCACCTCTCATGACCCCCATAACACCCCCTGCATCTCTCATGACCCCTATAACACCCCTCCTGCATCTCTCATGACCCCCATAACACCCCCTGCATCTCTCATGACCCCCATAACACCACCCTGCATCTCTCATGACCACCATAACACCCCCCTGCATCTCTCATGACCCCCATAACACCCCCCTGCATCTCTCATGACCCCCATAACACCCCCCTGCATCTCTCATGACCCCCATAACACCCCCTGCATCTCTCATGACCCCCATAACACCCCACTGCATCTCTCATGACCTCCATAACACCCCCCTGCATCTCTCATGACCCCCATAACACCCCCTGCATCTCTCATGACCCCCATAACACCCCCCTGCATCTCTAATGACCCCCATAACACCCCTGCATCTCTCATGACCCCCATAACACCCCTGCATCTCTCATGACCACCATAACACCCCTGCATCTCATGACCCCCATAACACCCCTGCATCTCTCATGACCCCCATAACACCCCTGCATCTCTCATGACCCCCATAACACCCCCCTGCATCTCTGCATCTCTCATGACCCCCATAACACCCCCCTGCATCTCTGCATCTCTCATGACCCCCATAACACCACCCCCTGCATCTCTCATGACCCCATAACACCCCTGCATCTCTCATGACCCCATAACACCCCTGCATCTCTCATGACCCCATAACACCCCTGCATCTCTCATGAACTCCAAAACACCCCCCCTGCATCTCTCATGACCTCCATAACACCCCCCCTGCATCTCTCATGACCCCCATAACACCCCCCTGCATCTCTCATGATCCCCATAACACCCCCCTGCATCTCTCATGACCCCCATAACACCCCCCTGCATCTCTCATGACCCCCATAACACCCCCCTGCATCTCTCATGACCCCCATAACACCCCTGCATCTCTCATGACCCCCATAACACCCCCTGCATCTCTCATGACCCCCATAACACCCCCTGCATCTCTCATGACCCCCATAACACCCCTGCATCTCCCATGACCCCCATAACACCCCCCCTGCATCTCTCATGACCCCCCATAACACCCCCCTGCATCTCTGCATCTCTCATGACCCCCATAACACCCCCCTGCATCTCTCATGACCTCCATAACACCCCCTGCATCTCTCATGACCCCCATAACACCACCCCCTGCATCTCTCATGACCCCATAACACCCCTGCATCTCTCATGACCCCCATAACACCCCCTGCATCTCTGCATCTCTCATGACCCCCATAACACCACCCCCTGCATCTCTCATGACCCCCATAACACCCCTGCATCTCTCATGACCCCCATAACACCCCTGCATCTCTCATGACCCCCATAACACCCCTGCATCTCTCATGACCCCCATAACACCCCCTGCATCTCTCATGACCCCCATAACACCCCCCCTGCATCTCTCATGACCCCCATAACACCCCCCTGCATCTCTCATGACCCCCATAACACCCCCCTGCATCTCTCATGACCCCCATAACACCCCCCTGCATCTCTCATGACCCCCATAACACCCCTGCATCTCTCATGACCCCCATAACACCCCCCCTGCATCTCTCATGACCCCCCATAACACCCCCCTGCATCTCTGCATCTCTCATGACCCCCATAACACCCCCCTGCATCTCTGCATCTCTCATGACCCCCATAATACCACCCCCTGCATTTCTCATGACCCCATAACACCCCTGCATCTCTCATGACCCCCATAACACCCCCCTGCATCTCTGCATCTCTCATGACCCCCATAACACCACCCCCTGCATCTCTCATGACCCCCATAACACCCCTGCATCTCTCATGACCCCCATAACACCCCCCCTGCATCTCTCATGACCCCCATAACACCCCCTGCATCTCTCATGACCCCCATAACACCCCACTGCATCTCTCATGACCCCCATAACACCCCCCTGCATCTCTCATGACCCCCATAACACCCCTGCATCTCTCATGACCCCCATCACACCCCCCCTGCATCTCTCATGACCCCCCATAACACCCCCCTGTATCTCTGCATATTTCATGACCCCCATAACACCCCTGCATCTCTCATGACCCCCATAACACCCCCCCGCATCTCTCATGACCCCCCATAACACCCCCCTGTATCTCTGCATCTCTCATGACCCCCATAACACCCCCTTGCATCTCTGCATCTCTCATGACCCCCATAACACCCCCCCTGCATCTCTCATGACCCACATAACACCCCCCTGCATCTCTGCATCTCTCATGACCCCCATAACACCACCCCCTGCATCTCTCATGACCCCATAACACCCCTGCATCTCTCATGACCCCCATAACACCCCCCCCGCCCACACACACAGACACACAGACCACACACAGACAGACCACACACAGACAGACCACACACAGACAGAAAAACACAAACCTCTCATCACCATTGCAGTCCCCTAACCACCATACAATCCTCCCCTCCTGCCCCCCGCGCCAGTTTACTTACCCTGCCGGGGATCTATGCAGAGGCGGCAGTCTGCTGCTGCTCCTGTCACTGTACGGAGGATTCTGGAGGTTGCCGCGGGGACGCAAGCAGGGACAGGTCAGGTGATTGGCGTAGACGTGCGTGCCTGCGCGGGGCACGTGACGTCTCTACTCCTATCATCCCCTGACCTGTCCGGTGCCGGTCCTGCTTTGTTTCTTAAGGGGCCCGCGCCCCCCAAAAAAGGTAATTTTGGTGAAATGTGCGCGCCCCCCGAAGTGCCCCGTCGCTACAGGACGGGCAAGCACTGGCTCTGCTCGGGGCCCCCCAGCCAGCTCGGAGCCCCAAGCAATTGCTTGGTTTGCCGGTCCGGTAGCGACGTGCCTGCTTCCTCTTAACAGGTGTCACAAGATAACCAATGTTGTTTACCTACACCTATGGCTCAGTATACAGTGGGGCAAAAATGTAGCCACCAATTGTGCAAGTTCCCCCACTTAAGTTCCCCCACTTAAAAAGATGAGAAAGGCTTGTACATTTTCATCATAGGTATACCTCAACCATGAGAGACATAAGAAAAAAAAATCCATTAAATCAGATTTTTAAAGAACTGATTTGCAAATTATGGTGGAAAGTAAGTATTTGGTTAATAACAAAAGTTATCTCAATACTTTGTTATATACCCTTTGTTGGCAATGACAGAGGTCAAACATTTTCTGTAAGTCTTCCTCCATGCAGATCTCCTCTAGAGCAGTGATGTTTTGGGGCTGTCACTGGGCAACATGGACTTTCAACTCCCTCCAAAAGTTTTCTATGGGGTTGAGATCTGGAGACTGGCTAGGCCACTCCAGGACCTTTGATATGCTTCTTACAAAGCCACTCCTTCATTGCCGGGGCGGTGTGTTGGGGATCATGCTGAAAGACCCAGCCACGTTTCATCTTCAATGCCCTTGCTGATGGAAGGAGGTTTTCACTCAAAATCTCAAGATACATGGCCCCATTCATTCTTTCCTTTACACGGATCAGTCATCCTGGTCTCTTAGCAGAAAAACAGCCCCAAAGCATGATGTTTCCACCCCCATGCTTCACAGTAGGTATGGTGTTCTTTGGATGCAACTCAGCATTCTTTCTCTCTGCAGGTCATTCACTAAGTCCCCCATGTGGTTCTGGGATTTTTGCTCACTGTTCTTGTGATCAACTTGACACCACAGGGTGAGATCTTACGTGTAGCCCCAGATCGAGGGAGATTATCAGTGGTCTTGTATGTCTTCCATTTTCTAATAATTGCTCCCACAGTTGATTTCTTCACACCAAGCTGCTTGCCTATTGCAGATTCAGTCTTCCCAGCCTGGTGCAGGTCTACAATTTTGTTTCTGGTGTCCTTCGACAGCTCTTTGGTCTTGGCCATAGTGGAGTTTGGAGTGTGACTGTTTGAGGTTGTGGTCAGGTGTCTTTTATACTGATAAAAAGTTCAAAAAGGTGCCAATAATACAGGTAATGAGTGGAGGACCGAGGAGACTCTTAAAGAAGAAGTTACAGGTCTGTGAGAGCCAGAAATCTTGCTTGTTTGTAGGTGACCAAATACTTATTTTCCACCATAATTTGCAAATAAATTCTTTAAAAAATCAGACAATGTTATTTTATGGATTTTTTTTCTCATTATGTCTCTCATAGTTGAGGTATACCCATCATGAAAATTACAGGCCTCTCCCATCTTTTTAACCCCTTAAGGACTCAGCCCATTTTGGCCTTAAGGACTCAAACAATTTAATTTTTACGTTTTCATTTTTTCCTCCTCGCCTTCTAAAAATCATAACTCTTTTATATTTTCATCCAATGACTAGTATGAGGGCTTGTTTTTTGCGCGACCAGTTGTCCTTTGTAATGACATAACTCATTATATCATAAAATGTATGGCGCAACCAAAAAACACTATTTTTGTGGGGAAATTAAAACGGAAAACGCAATTTTGCTAATTTTGGAAGGTTTCGTTTTCACGCCATACAATTTATGGTAAAAATTACATGTGTTATTTATTCTGAGGGTCAATACGATTAAAATAATACCCATTATTACCTACTTTTCTATTATTGTTGCGCTTAAAAAAAATCACAAACTTTTTAACCAAATTAGTACGTTTATAATCCCTTTATTTTGATGACCTCTAACTTTTTTATTTTTCCATATAAGCGGCGGTATGGGTGCTCATTTTTTGCACCATGATCTGTACTTTTTTTTGATACCACATTTGCATATAAAAAACTTTTAATACATTTTTTACAATTTTTTGTAATAAAATGTATTAAAAAAAAGTAGCAATTTTGGACTTTTTTATTTTTTCGTTCACGCCGTTCACTGTACGGGATCATTAACATTTTATTTTAATAGTACGGACATTTACGCACGCAGCGATACCAAATATGTCTATAAAATTTATTTTTTACGCTTTTTGGGGGTAAAATAGGAAAAAACGGACGTTTTACTTTTTTATTGGGGGAGGCGATTTTTCACTTTTTTTTACTTTTACTTTTACATTTTTTTACATTTTTTTTTACACTTGAATAGTCCCCATAGGGGATTATTCATAGCAATACCATGATTGCTAATACTGATCTGTTCTATGTATAGGACATAGAACAGATCAGTGTTATCGGTCATCTTCTGTTCTGGTCTGCTCGATCTCAGACCAGAGCAGGAGACGCCGGGAGCCGGACGGAGGAAGGTGAGGGGACCTCCGTGCGGCGTTCTGAATGATTGGATCCCCGCAGCAGCGCTGCGGGCGATCCGATCATTCATTCAAATCGCGCACTGCCGCAGATGCCGGGATCTGTATTGATCCTGGCACTTGAGGGGTTAATGGCGGATGCCCGCGAGATCGCGGGCGTCGGCCATTGCCGGTGGGTCCCTGGCTGCGATCAGCAGCCGGGATCAGCCGCGCATGACACGGGCATCGCTCCGATGCCCGCGGTTATGCACAGGACGTAAATGTACGTCCTGGTGCGTTAAGTACCACCGCACCAGGACGTACATTTACGTCCTGCGTCCTTAAGGGGTTAAGTGGGAGAACTTGCACAATTGGTTGCTGACTTAATACTTTTTTGCCCCACTGTATATGGCTCTTTTTCACTAGAGCTCATGAAAATTGTTACAAGAGGACTTTATTGATTCTATAATCCATCATGAGCCAAGAAATACTGACCCTAAGATTAATATTTCTTTGTCAGATTTGAAAACCTTTAGAGGGCTTAGCAAAATGACAGAATTAAAGTATGTGAGGGCAGATAAACCTGGATCAATTGTAGCTGTGATCCTAAAGCACTACAAAAGAGAAGCATCTAGGCAATTAAATAATGCTAATGGATTTGAAAACCTGACTTGTAACTTGTAACAGTGAATTCAAGGTGAGATTTAGAATATTAATATTTTACTTGGTTTTTGTTTGAACTGTTTTGTTAAAAAGACTGTATGGTACATACACTTCAGAAAATCCTTTAAATGTGTGTGAAGTATAAGATTTTAATAAAGGTTTATCTCATGGACATTCTTCATAGTTCCATCAAATAACTGCTTTGATTTGGTACCATAGGGATCTAACAGCTGTTAATAATGTGACTGAAATACAGATGTAGTTGAGATGAGTTTGTGATATGTGTTATCTGCTGTTTATACAGGAAACGTACTGTTTTCTCACGTATGTAAGTTAATACAATGCAAGTTATAGGACAAATTCACTGTTGCATTTCCTGCACTGTTAAAAAGGTAATATGAGAAAATAATCTCTTATGAAGACAACTAGACTATAATTAATTTTAAAAATAAAGCTGTAAAATGACATTTTAATACCTGCCATTTTAATAATCAGTTTAGTATTCTGATTGATGTTATCTTAGTCTCCTGGTTTCATTGATCCTGTTGTTTAAGTCAAGAATAGGGAAGAATAAGAATGAGACAAACTCTACAGATCTCCAAGACACTCAAGTTAGAATCGGAGGCCACTAGTAATTTCATTAAGCTCTGCCCAAAGAGGACTGTTCACAGTGAGAGAGGAAAACCTACTTGTAATTATTCATTATATAACCCTTAAGATTCCCTACTGATTTATGTATGTATGCATGCCCTATGCTTAATAAACAGTATCCAGATTTATTCAGCTTGTTGCCTAGATACCTCCTCAACAGGAACATTCATGCCAGAAATCTTTTTTTCTGAGTTTTACAGCATTATCCACTAATGCTGGAGGGGGATCTTATTGATATTCTTTAACAAACTTTCCTCACAGGCAGGGATATATAGTTACATAGTTTATAAGGTTAAAAAAAGACCAGAGTCCATTAAGTTCAACCTATATCCCTAATAAGTCCCGGCTGAGTTGATCCGGAGGAAGGCAAAAAAAAAAAAAACCTCACACTAGAGGTAAAAATGTCTTTCTGACTCCAAGTATGGCAATATGGCAAACTTGTGTTAACCACTTTACAGGGTGCCATTGTGAGTGCCTTTGCCTTGCCTCAGTGACTTTGTGCAGCCAATCACCTGCAGCACCAGTACTTACACCCCCCTGGGGGCAGGAGATTTGATCAGGCAGCTGTATTATGTCAATGCCCTTGATTGTGGTTCATACCCTCTCCTCAGCATTCCTGTTCTGGTGCTATTTACTGTGATCTGGTCTGACCTCTGCTTCTGACTTTGCATTTCCTGCTGATTTTGTACTTTACTACCTTCCTTCTTTGCTTGCATTGACTTTGATTCTGGTTCTGTTTTGTACAGCATTTCCCTTTTGATTTTAACTTACTGGCTTATGCCTGGTTTACTCCTTATCTGCTGATTTGTAGCTATTGTGCTTTTGTGTTGCTGAACTGGCCTGTCTGGCTTCCCTTGATGACAAATGCACTTTGCTAGTTTACTTTGCTGGTGAAGGAATCATCACCAAGTTGGGAGCCACCGTTTTGGGAGGATCGTCAAAGCCAGTAAGTACAGTTGTTGAGGTTCAAGTATGCATTGGCTTTTCAGCAATTCCTTAACTAAGATTCCAAACAGATGATTTTGGGGTGGGTAAGAATTTTAAATGTTGGATTTCAACTACAAAATCCTTTTATTTTTAGAGAGATGAGCCATCCCCAGAGCTGTCTGAGAGCAGCTTTCCTCCCATCTACCTATTCAGAGGGGAGTTGGCTGAACATTCATTGGTTTGGAGTTAACAGTAGTGAGCACTGACAGCTGTTGAAAGTGTATAAGCACCTCAAGGTGCCCTACAAAGAGGCTGGCTTTTGATGAAGTGTTGCCATTAGTTTTTTTCTTGAATCTTGTTAATTTGGAAATGTAAACGTGACATTGTATTTCCTTGTTGGAATTTACTAAATGAGTTTAGTTGAGGCTAATGTCAATGTAATTTAAAGGAATTTTTTCTTTATATAGTCCCTAGAAGAAACCAAGGATGATAAATGAATCAATGAGTTTCCCAGTGCTGGGATAAACAATTGTCAACAATTGTTATCTTTAGGCCAATTGGTGGCAGACCCAAATTAGGTAGTTTTTTTTCAATGAACTAAGAATTCACTAATCGGTTATCTGAAAATGGGTAATGAGTGAATTAAAAAAAAATTGGATTCGGCCAATTCGCCGAATTTTCAGAAAATTTGTATTTCTTTCTGAGTTTATTCACGGTGAATTGCTATTAAAAACGTCTATTTCTGGGCTACAGGGAACCTCAATAGGGGTGTAGAACACTTTACCTTGTCCTAACATGCATAGGGAGTGTGCTGTGTTAGTAATATAATACTGTTATTCAGTACGACATACAGATTACAGCATCACTATTAGAATCAATGCCGCAGACTGTCTGCATGTGGAAGCAGGGAGACCATATGGTGCCAAAATTGAAAAGAATAAATAGATTTTTTATGTAATTTTTATTTAATTTAATTCTAATTTATTAAAATTTTTTGAGTACCCGTTCTGGTGAGCATCGAGCTGGCGGTCCGCCGCGAGGCGAGCTACCACCTGTTCCAGCCCGTGCTTCTCAGCACCCCCGCCCCCCCCGCATTATCTTACTCTTTGTGGAACTGCAAATGTTTAATTTAATCAGTTATGGTTCATTATTATTGCTCCAAACTGTTTAATTGGATTCTTGTGGTAATTCCATAGCTAATATATGACGTCGATGACCATAGGGCCTCAGTCTTGAAAATATTACATCGATTTTTTGAAATTTAAATTTAAGACTTTGAAATTTAAATTTAATATTACACCCTGGTGTTGGCGGCAGCATGAGGAGAACATATGGTGGCTGAATGACACTGTGTAGAGGTGGCGGCAGCATGAGGAGACCACGTAGTGACTGAATGACACAGCCTGGAATTTGCGGCATCATGAGGAGAACATATAGTGGCTGAATGACACAGCATGGAGGTGGCAGCAGCATAAGGAGAACATATAGTGGCTGAAGGACACAGCGTGGAGGTGGCGGCAGCATGAGGAGAACATATAGTGGCTGAATGACAAAGCCTGGAGTTGGTGGCAGCAAGAGGAGAACATATAGTGGCTGAATGACACAGCCTGGAGGTGGCAGCAGCATCAGGAGTCCTGAAAGTGACCCGGCGACAGAGTGGTGTGGTGGGTGTCAATACCAGTACACGGTGATGAAGGTGCGTGAAAAAAGGACAACTTGGCATCAGATGTGTGGCATCAGGCGGGTGGCAGGATCAGAATACTAGCTGAGGCAGGTAGGCAGAAGAAAATGGTCTCTTTTGTAAAAGTGTTAGTGTGCACAAGTAAGTATTGAGGATATGCATTACGTAGTAAAACTTAACTTTTAATAATATGCTTGGGATAAAATATATGGCCCCAATTTTTTTTTTAAATAAAACCAAAAGGCACCATGTGCCACCTACACCACCAAGTATAAGAGGTAGAAGGGAACAACGTATGGTCCATTGTAACCAGTGGGGGTAAATACTTCCCCTGTAAGGCCCTACGCTAGCATTATTAATTCCCTTCTTGGCAAGTATTACTCGCCCTAAGTAGGGTAGCCCCACACAGGACCTCTCCCTATTTCCACCTACAAACACTGCCATTTTCCAGGGTTTTTAGGTGGAAATAGGGATTGGTTCCTGTGTGAGGCCGCCCATTTTAAGACGAGTAACACTGTCCTTTCCTTGAAAAGGTGGTAGGAGACAACGCATTGTCCATTGTAGCAGGTGGGGGTAAAAACTTCCCCTGTAAGGCCCTACTCTCAACCTATTAATTCCCTTCTTGGCATGTGTTACTCACCCTAAAAAGGTTGACCACACACAGGAAACTCTCTATTTCCACTTAAAAACCCTAGGAAATGGCAGTGTTTATAGGGGGAAAAAGGGAGAGGTTCCTGTGTGGGGCTGCCCTTTTTAGGGCGAGGAACAGTTGCAAAGAAGGGAATTAATAATTTGAGAGTAGGGCCTTACAGGGGAAGTTTTACCCCCACCAGTTACATACATTGTTCCCTTCCACCTTTTAGAGGTCTTTGCATCACATCAATACTTGTTGGTGTAGGTGGCACATGGTGTTTTTTGCACACCTTTCCTTTTGTTTGATTTAAAAAACAAATTTGAGAGCGTATAATTTATCCTAAGAAAAGTTACGTTTTAGCTAATGCATATCAATACTTACTTGTGGTCTGATGGCAAGGAATGGGGGATGGAGAGCAGCACCTTAAACATGGTTTGCATCATTTGTGAAGTGTTGGTGTGGCACCATGGTCAATCTACTCTGATGCATCAGGCATTGGTGGTTGGAAATCCTGGCTGATCCATGCCTGATTCATCTTCAAGAAGGTCAGTCTCTCCACATTTTTCGTGGACAGACGAGTTTTTCTTGGGGTTACTATGGCCCCAGCCGCACTAAACACCCGCTCTGATGGCACACTACTGGCCCGGCAGAACAGCTTTTCCAGGGCAAGCTCTGCTAGTTGTGGCCACAAATCCAGTTTGGCTGCCCAGAAGTCCAGCAGATCTTCAAGGTGTGTTGGCATGGTCATGTCAAGGTATGCCATCACCTGCTGGTTCCGGTCCTGCTCCAGGTCTACCTGCTGCTGATGACTTGCTTCACTATAGGCTGTGGCCAACTGACTACGTAGGATGTCTCTGTAGTAGGTCAGTTTGTCTTCTCTCTCAGTGGGTGTGAAAAAGGCCCCCATTTTGTGACGGTAACGAGGGTCCAATAAGGTGGAGAGCCAGAAGTCATCCCACTGCCGAATGGTGACAATTCTGTGGTCCCTACGCAAGCAAGTGAGCATGCATCGTGCCATTTGTGCAAGGGATTCGGAGGGACTCCCTGCCTCCATCTCCACTGCATACTGCCACAGTGTGTCTGGGTCCAGTGTCTCGCCTTCCTCACAACCGTCTAGCTCCTCTAGCTGCTCCTGTTCCTCCTATCCTGTCAGATGACTAGAAAAACTGCCCATCTTGCGAAACCTAAACTGTGCTCCACTGTGTACCACCCCCTCCTCCAGGCAGCCCCCACAGGGCTCATGTGGCTGTGAGATGTAGGTGCCACATCTCCAGTGCCCTGACCAGCCATCATTTCCAACACGTGTTGTAGTAGATGAAGCAGTGGAATGACATTGTTCATCCCGTAATCCTGACGACTGACTAATAAAATGGCTTCCTCAAGGGCCTGAGCAAATGACAGGTGTCACGTATGATCTGCCATTGGATGACATTGAAGTTACACAGAGGTGCCCCCCCATACGCTTGAATCATCAAGAAATCTGTGATGGCTTTTCTCTGTTCCACAAAATTGTACAGGGATTCAGCAAAGAAATGACGGCTTGGGACTCTCCACCCCGGCTCGGCACAAGCCATCAGTTCTCTGAAAGTTGCAGAGTCCACCACTTAAAAAGGGAGGGACTGCAGCACAGCAACTTGGACAGGAGCACATTAAGCTTCTGCGCCGCAGGATGAGTGGGTGAATACTGTTCTCTTGGACATGGCTTTGAGAACTGAAGTGGTGGAGCCTTGGCTGTCTGAAACAGGGATCAGCATGCCACTGGGTGATGCAGCAGGCTGGAGCACCACATCGGATCCACAGTTCTCCCAGGCCGCTTAATGTTGACGTTGCATATGTTGACGCAGGGCCGCAGTGCCAACATTGGGACCCTGGCAACGCTTCATATTCTGCCGACACATCTTGCATGTGGCCAGGTTATCGTCCTCTGGATGCTTGATGAAAAACTGCCAAATCGCAGAGTAGCTGATTTTCCCACCAACCGTCCCCACTGATTGACTGCTACTGCCGCCAACTCCAGGAATCCCTGTTTCACTACCTCACGGGAAGGTAGGCTGCCAGAAAGCAGGTGGTCTACCCCGGGCATGTTTGGCTTCAGACTGCTTTCTGGCTCAGCTGTTGCCTCACAGCCAACCTGCAACCCTCTTCTCATGATGATGATGATGCCCCTTCTGCACCCGGCTCCCAAGTGTGATAGGCTTCATCATCATCGAGTTGTGTCTGCACGTCACTGATGTCCTCCTCAGGTTCCTCAACAGTGTCTGCTTCAGGAGCCTGAATGCTCGCAACAACACCTCCCACGCAACTTTCCTAATTACTACTTGCCCGCCAAGCGTAGGAAGTGATGGATGTCTCCTCCAATTCTTGGATGTGCAGTAGCTGCAGACTGTCCTCTAGATCGTCCTCACTAAAAAGTGGAGCTGACCCTAAAGCATAAGATACTTCTGTCGGGGAGGGAACAGAAAAAGACAGAGGTAATGGGAGGACAGGGACTGCTCGCAGGCCATGCCAACTAAGGGTTGTGTCTAAGGAACCCACCGACTGTTGACCGGGGGTGTCAGATGTCACTTGTGATTAAGTAAATGACCGTGTTAACCAATCGGTGACAGAAAATGGTTTGCTGGTCGAGACACGACCGCTAGTTGATACCAGGAGCTCAGGCCTCTCGCTGCGATTCCTGCTGCCACTTGCCCCTAGTCTGCTGCAACTTCTGCCTGAGGAATTTAGGCCTCTGCCACTCCTGGCACTTCTCTGTCTGACTTTCTTAGTGCGTATATGAGGGGAGTACAATACACTCCACAACGCTTAAAGTATTCACCAGCCAGTGAGTACTTTTGCCTGGCCTTTCCCAATATCTAGGCCCTTGAGACTTTAACAGGTACAAAATAGTACACCACTTAGATGTATGTATGTGGTATGCACTTATGGGGGTAGAAAAATGTGCTACAGTACGCCTAAAAAAGTATTTGTGTACAATGCCAGCTGGTGAGTACTTTTGCCTAGCCTTTCACAGTATCTAGGCCCTTGAGTCTTTAAGAGGTACAAAATAGTACACCACTTAGATGTACATATGTGGTATGCACTTGTGAGGGGAGAAAAATGCGCTACAATACGCCTAAAAATTATTTGTGTACAAAATCAGCTGGTGAGTACTATTTCCAGGTCTTTCACAATATCTAGGCCCTTGAGACTTTAACAGGAACAAAATAGTACACCACTTAGATTTACGTATGTGGTATGCACTTATGAGGAGAGGAAAATGTGCTACAATATTCTTATAAAAGTATTTGTGTACAACACCAGCCGGTGAGAATAAAATTTTTCCTGAAATTCGTAACGAATTCGGATTCGTCAGATTCAATTTGCTCGTCCCTTGTTATTTTAAACTAGGCACACACATTTGTTGATACCAGGCTAAAAGAAATGACTGCTGGTGTTGAGCATGCTATTACTTTCTCCACAAAGCTCATCTGGTCCTTATCAACGTGAGATCAAAACTGCTTTGCTGCAAATACAACATTCTAAAAATGTCCATCTTTCCACAGAAATCTCTCAGTTCTCTAGTTTACTACCGATGTTATAGAAGATAATATACTCTTCTGGTAAAGAAAAGTACAGCTTCTATAATTCAATGAATGCAGGCTGATGTTTTTTGGTTTCTGTCAAGTATTCCAGTTTTTTGGCAGCTACAATAATATAGTCAGCACTATTCTTACTGTGAAAAATACTAGAACCCTATCAGAATGCTAAAGAACTCCATTAAATGTCTATTGGATCCAAATAATCATGTCATTTATTGTGTACACACTTTAAGGTCAAAGATGGTTTATAAGCTGCCTCTATAGAAGGTGGTTTGATGGCCCATTACATGGACACTGTCTCTTTGTATTACTTTATCACAGTATGCTGTCATTTACATTGTGTAGTACTACTACTTATAGTAGGCAAGTATGATATGATACATTATTTTTGCAATGCATATTGTTGCAAAACACTGTATAACATGGTTATTTATGCACCTGTATCAAAGTGCTATTTAGCCAACACACACTGTTCTTTTTGGTATAATTTACTATGGTGCACATACTTCTGCACATAAATCTGTCATCAGCATCACCTGCACTAGCCTGTTGATACAGGCTTGTAGTGCGGGTGACACTGATGACAAGGATGTTTACCAAAAGGGGCGCATGCGCAGTACTTGCCAAGGAGGAGGAGGGGGCAGAAAGTGTAATCTCTCCTCTCGTGAGATTTTAAAAGGAAAGGGTTATGAATATTTATAAGCTGGGCCAGACAGAGGAGAAAGTGGGCTAAATATCAAGTACATGGTGCTTTGGAGCCCCAAGCCACAGTATATTAACCCCTTTAAAGACTCTGGATTTTTCCGTTTTTGTACTTTAGTTTTTTCCTCTTCACCTTTTAAAAATCATAATGCTTCCTATTTTTTACCTACAGACCCATATGAGGTTTTTTTTATGCAATAACAATTTTACTTTGTAATTACAGCAGTCAGTTTACCAAAAAAATCTACGGCGAAATAAAAAACTAAAATTATTTGTGGAACAAAATTGAAAAAACAAACAAACATATTTAGTAAATTTTGGGGGAGTCTGTTTTGACACAGTAAACTTTTCGGTAAAAATGGCACCTTATATTCATTCTGTAGGGTCATACGATGAAAACGATATCCAACTTATATAGGTTTGATTTTGTTTTACTACTGTTAAAAAACTTCCAACTTTTTGCACGGAAATTTGTACGTTTAAAAATGTCCTTTCTGACCCCTATAACTTTTTTATTTTTCTGCATACAGGGCAGTATGATGGCTCATTTTTTTTGCCATCATCTGAAGTTTTTATCAGTACCATTTTTGCTTTCATGGGACTTTTTGATATCTTTTTATATAGTTTTTAGGGTATACAATGTGACCAAAAATACACAATTTTGGACTTTTGATTTTTTTTTTACGTGTACGCCATTGACCGTGCTGTTTAATTAACATTATATTTTTATAGTTTGGACATTTTTGCACGCTGTGATACCACATATGTTTATATTTATTTTTGTTTACATTTTTGTTTTTTAAATGGGAGGTGATTTAAACTTTTATTAGGGAAAGGGTTAAATCACATTTATTAACTTTTTAAAACTTTTTTTTTAAACTAATTTATAGCCCCCATAGGGGACTATAACATGCAATCTTCTGATTGCAGACACTGATCAATGCTATGCCATAGCATAACATTGATCAGTGTTACCAGCGCTCTGCTGCTCCAGCCTGGATCTCAGGCATGGAGCAATAGAGCGCCGATTGGATGCCGAGGAGGAAGGTAGAGACCCTCCTTGCGTCTTCTCAGCTGATTGGGACACCGTGGTTTTACTGTGGTGATCCCGATCAACTCCACAGAGCTGCTGGGAAGCATTTTCTTTCATTTTAGATAAACTTTGATCTCCACGTCTACGAGGTTAATACCGGACATCACCACGATAAGTGATGCCTGGTATTAGCCACGGGTCGCGGCCGTTGATAGCCAGCTCGTGACCCTGTGTCATAGCAGGGGTGTGGGTGCAGGGCATACAGGTACGCCCTGCATCCTTAAGAGGTTATGAAAATGAGCATCACAGGACAACAGAGCCACAGATTGAAAAAGGGTAAACACCCTTGTCCTCAGTGTCACCTGTACTACAAGCCTGTATCAACAGGTTAGTTTGGGTGATGCTGATGACATATTCCCTTAAAAGTAAATATGGTACATTGAAAATGCAGTCCAGTATGCAGGCAGCATTTGGTAGACCAGGAGGGCATAGCAGACTTTTTCCTTTTATTTCCCTCAGTGTGCACAAGGCCAAACAACTTTTGAGCTAGTCACATTACTGCAATCTGTCGCATTTGTGCAAAATCATCGTTTTTTTGCCAAGTTTTTTCTATGGTTTTGTTAAAATTACAGGGAAATGTAGGAATGTGCTTGTGGTCCTAAGCAGTTTTGGTGGGTCTTTTGGGGACTCAAGGCAATTGCCAAGGTTGACCCACTTATACTGACCCTGGGTGTGACACAACTTCACAGAAAGCAGCTTAACAGAGTTTATACAAAATAGATATATATTTACTAGCATCCACAAACAAGAAAACACGTAAATAAAGGTTGTGAGCGATGGAACTCAAGTTGTCAGGTTCCTGGGTCTGAGTCGTGCTCAGCCTGCTTATGATCACTTGTGTAGACCAGGAAATCTGAAAAATCAAGTTGATAATTGTAAAATGTATTTCATGTATATTTTTTCATCGCATACTATTACATTTTGACCAGTGTAGGTCTGATAATTCAGGAGTTTTAACCCCTTAAGGACGCAGGACGTAAATGTACGTCCTGGTGCGGTGGTACTTAACGCACCAGGACGTACATTTACGTCCTAAGCATAACCGCGGGCATCGGAGCGATGCCCGTGTCATGCGCGGCTGATCCCGGCTGCTGATCGCAGCCAGGGACCCGCCGGCAATGGGCGACACCCGGGATCTCGCGGGCGTCCGCCATTAACCCCTCAGGTGCCGGGATCAATACAGATCCCGGCATCTGCGGCAGTGCGCGATTTCAATGAATGATCGGATCGCCCGCAGCGCTGCTGCGGGGATCCGATCATTCATAACGCCGCACGGAGGTCCCCTCTCCTTCCTCCATGCGGCTCCCGGCGTCTCCTGCTCTGGTCTGTGATCGAGCAGACCAGAGCAGAAGATCACCGATAACACTGATCTGTTCTATGTCCTATACATAGAACAGATCAGTATTAGCAATCATGGTATTGCTATGAATAGTCCCCTATGGGGACTATTCAAGTGTAAAAAAAAAAGTAAAAAAATGTAAAAGTAAAAAAAAGGTGAAAAATCCCCTCCCCCAATAAAAAAGTAAAACGTCAGTTTTTTCCTATTTTACCCCCAAAAAGCGCAAACATTTTTTTTTATAGACATATTTGGTATCGCCGCGTGTGTAAATGTCCAAACTATTAAAATAAAATGTTAATGATCCCGTACGGTTAACGGCGTGAACGAAAAAAAAAAAAGTCCAAAATTCCTACTTTTTTAATACATTTTATTAAAAAAAAAATTATAAAAAATGTATTAAAAGTTTTTTATATGCAAATGTGGTATAAAAAAAAAGTACAGATCATGGCGCAAAAAATTAGCCCCCATACCGCCGCTTATACGGAAAAATAAAAAAGTTATTGGTCATCAAAATAAAGGGATTATAAACGTACTAATTTGGTTAAAAAGTTTGTGATTTTTTTTAAGCGCAACAATAATATAAAAGTATGTAATAATGGGTATCATTTTAATCGTATTGACCCTCAGAATAAAGAACACACGTCATTTTTACCATAAATTGTACGGCGTGAAAATGAAACCTTCCAAAATTAGCAAAATTGTGTTTTTCGTTTTAATTTCCCCACAAAAATAGTGTTTTTTGGTTGCGCCATACATTTTATGATATAATGAGTTATGTCATTACAAAGGACAACTGGTCGCGCAAAAAACAAGCCCTCATACTAGTCTGTGGATGAAAATATTAAAGAGTTATGATTTTTAGAAGGCGAGGAGGAAAAAATGAAAACGTAAAAATTAAATTGTCTGAGTCCTTAAGGCCAAAATGGGCTGAGTCCTTAAGGGGTTAAAGAGGGAACTCCGGCGGAAACAAGTAGAAAACAAACATTTTCAAATCAACTGGTGCCTGAAAGTTTAACAGATTTGTAAATTACGTCTATTAAAAAATCTTAATCTTTCCAGTACTTTTTAGCTGCTGTATGAAACAGAGAAATGTGTGAATTTCTTTTCTGTCTGACAACAGTGCTCACTGCTGAAACCCCTGTCCATGTCAGGAACTGTCCAGATTAGAATCATATCCCCATAGAATACCTCTCCTGCTCTGGACAGTTTCTGACATGGACAGAGGTGTCAGCAGAGAACACTTCCTGTAGTCCAGAGAAGTTCAGTGTGTGCAGCGAGCGGGTGTGTCCCTTTCTGAGCTCCTCCAGACTTCGAGGCAAAGCAGCAAATGTTACATCAGCCTTTCCCAGGAGCGTGGCAGGCTCCTCAGGAGAGCCTCCCTGCATGGAGTCTCGGGCCTCCACTCATTGTTATTCCAGGCTGGCGGGGAGTGGAGAGATAACTGCAACAGCCAATGTTCCGGCCGGAGGAAGAAGATCTAGCAGAGTCTGCAGCAATGCAGGCTCTGCTCCTCCGGCAACGGTTGCCAGCCAGAGATCTGGTGGAAAGAAGGCGAGGAGGAAGACCATTGAGATGTGGGCAGAAAGAGGGCCCAAGGAATCCAGCGAGACCTTCTGTTCCCGCATGACAGCATGCTTTTCAGAGTTTGAGCAGTGTGGTAAGGAGCTAAGGTTTGCCAGAGAAGACCTGCGCGGGACTCAGAATCTGGCAAACTCTGGGTCCAGGAGGAACAAGCCAGAGCTGAGGAAAAAAATCACAGCCCTGAAGGCTGAGATAGAAAAGCTGGAGGAGAGGAGAGCCGAGATCCTGGATGGGAGCGGTCTTTTCCGGGAAAAGCTGGTGAATGGAGACCGGTTTACCGCCATGAAATCCCCAGGTAAGGTGGAGGTGGATGATGGGGAGAGTAGTGGCGGTGAAGAAAGTGAGGATGGTGGTGATGAGGAGGAGAGGGTGGAGGGACATGCTGTGCCTGTGGCTGCTCCCTGTGACACCCAGACCACCCAGGACAGCTACATTGAACCGGCCCAGGTGGCGCTTCCTTCCAGTGACAGCGAGGAGGATGATGTGGAGAGTGAGGCTGGGGGCTTATTGAGGGCTATAGTCATGCAGGAGTCCCCAGCCCACCTCCAGAATTTTACTTTTGGGAATGAATTATGTGATGATGTGGCAGTGAAGAGGAAAGCTAAGAAGCAAAAGACCCAAGAATCTATACAATATGTATTTCTTCCTTTCCAGCAGTCTGGGCCAGCTGCAAAGCTGGTTCAGGCTGCTGAGCCCCCCAGACTGCCAGACCCCGTTTCTGTGGTGGAACGGAGCCAGCATGGGGGGTACAGCATGGCGTCAGCAAAGGCTGAAGGCGCAATAGATGTGAAGCCCACCCATCTTGCCGGTAGGGAGGGGCAGGATGGGCTCATGGTGGGCAAGCTATGCTGCCGTGTGCTCGGGGGGCGGTTCCCCGAGTGCTATGGGCATTACCGGCGCTGCGGGGCACTCCCCTGTGAGGGGGGGGGAGTGTCCGGGTGCCGGTGGAGGAAAGTGGTAGGTCTGTGTGCTCGGGGGGCGGTTCTCCGAGTACTGTGTATTCTGTGGGCGCTGCGGGGCACTCCTCTGTGAGGGGGGGGGGAGTGTCCGGGAGCCGGCATCATCCACAGAACCCGTGCGGTCGGGAAAAGTAGGTGCTGGCACTGTGGGAGGAGCTGGGGTGCGCCCGGAGGGGCAGCCCCAGACTCCGGAAGTGACTTCAGCTATGGAGAAAAAACTATCAGCATCAACCACGGCAGCTAAGCCAGAAAAAAAGAGTGTAAAAAAACCTGCAACACTACAAGTCCCAGCCAGCCCAGAAACTGTTAGTCAGGATAAGAGTGCTGGATGTGAGAATGCTGAGTGTGGAAGTGTCGTGGATGAGAGGAGTGTATGTGGGAGAGTTAGTGGAGTGAATGATAGTGGGAGTAGTAGTCGTATGGATGGGAAGAAAGATGATGAGAGTAATGGTGTGAATGGTGTTGTAAGTGGTTCTGGGTCTGGGTCTGGTCCGGCTGCCCCCCCGGTAGTGACTGCTCCTAGGAGCTATGCCAATGTCGCTGCCGGGGGTTCAGGGGGTCCCCGTCTCCGTCTGGCTCTGGAGGCCTCTCGCAACAGCGCCTCCTGGAGGCTCTACGCAGGGGTGACAGGTCGATCCAGGTAGAGGGAAGGGGTGAGGTCGACCTGTCTTTCTGGATAGAGAGGCACGGTTTGGGGGCTTTTCGAGAGAGAAATGGGGAGGTGGTCTGGTCCCTCCCTACACCTGGGCAGGACAATAACCGTAGGAATGTGGTCCGTCTGATTTGGAGGGGCGAGGATGTGTGCCCACCTCGTGCAAAAGTGGTTGAGCTCCTCCTTCAGATGGAATTCAGGGCGAATGACATCTTTGCCCTGATTCACCCCTATGGTTCGTCTGAGTTTGACGTCAGTTTCGTTCGGCCAGAGGGTCTTGAACTCTTCTGGTCGAACTACGAAGTGGCGAAGAACGAGCCCGGCTGGCGGGATTTCGCAGTAAAGGCGATTTCCCGTCAGAACTCTGTCAAGAAAGTGACCGTTTTGACCCGTAACGAGTCGCTTTCTTGTTATGACATCATGACCTGGCTTGGTCGGTATGGGGATGTGACGGACATGCCCAAGAAAAACTTAGATGAGCACGGGATCTGGTCCGGGGCCTGGACGTTTTCCGTCAAACTCAAGCGTTCAGGGAGTACAGTTGCCCACATTCCGTCAGCCGCCTTCCTTGGACGTGATAGGATCCAGGTCTTCTACCAGGGGCAGCCTAAGGTCTGTCACAGGTGTGGCAGCCCCACCCACTTTAGCGCAGCCTGTACTGTGCAGGTCTGCGCTTTGTGTGGTGGGGTGGGTCATCTGGCCGCATCCTGTAGGCAGATCCGGTGCCACCTGTGTGGTGTCCTCGGACACCCTTTCAGCCGTTGTCCTAGTGCCTTCGCCCGTGCAGCGGCCGCTCCGGCTGAGGAGAGCTGTGAAGTTGCCTCAGCTGGGGAGGGCACGGGCAGGGATGGGGGCGCAACAGGGCTAGTGAGGAGGAAAAAGGGCCCCGCCAAACTAAGGCGGGAGGAAAATCGGAGGAGGAGTAGGGAGCTGGAGAGTGCCCAGGTGGCGGGGGTAGCTCCGGCCCCTGCTCCTGAAGCTGGCCCTGTAACCACTGAAGCCCTGGAGGAGGACGTGCTGGATGAGGAGGTCAGGAGGCTGCGCAAAGAGGAGGGCAATATGGCCGACACTTCCGATTCCTCCCACTATGAAAGTGTGGATGAGGAGAGTGGAGAGAGGCCTAAAAAGAAAGACAAGGGCAAAAGGAAAGGGAGAAAGAAGAGGTCAGAGCCCTCTGTTCCCTGTACTACGGGCCAGGTCCAAATCGGAAGCCTGATTGCCCCCCCTCTGATTGACCTGTCAAACCGGTACCTCATCCTCGATACCATCTCCTCCCCCTCCTTGGAGGGGGAAGGTGAGGGCGGGGTGCCTAGGGAGAAGGAGCCTCTGGGGGGAACTGGGCCCTGTCCTATTAAGGCTCCTTCCTTGGAGGGCAGGGCTAGACCAGGGCCAGACGTAGACGGGGATCAAATGGACCAAACTGAATAAAAAAAAAGAACTAAGAGTGGTCCGGCCCTCTCATCTTCTTCGGGGGATGAGGGGGCTAAAAAGAAGGGAAAGAAAAAGTAAAGGGTGTGGCCGTCTAATTTAATCACCCTGTATGGCGGCACTCACCCCATTGACACTGGCATCTATTAACTGTGCCAGCATAAAGTCAGATACGGCTAGATTCGCAGCCTTTGATTTTCTCAGCCGTGTTGAAGCCGACATTTTCTTTTTACAGGAGACCAGGTTGTCAGATCTAGCCTCTCTGGTAAAAGCCAGGAGAGAGTGGAGGCGCGGTCCCTCCCACTGGTCTCTTGCGGCTGAGCCGTATAGTGGGGTGGCGGTCCTTTTTACCGCTCCTGTTGAATGCCGACGGGTTATTGAATTAGAAATGGGGAGGTGCCTGATCTTAGATGTCTTCATGAAGGGACAAGAGCTTCGGCTCATTAACATCTACGCCCCGCAAACTAAGCGGGGCCGTAAAGATCTCTTTATGAGGATTAAGCCCTTTCTTTTTACAAGTCGGCAAGTGATCTTTGGAGGGGACTTCAATAATGTCACGAGGTCCCAAGATAGGAGAGGCTCCAATAGTCCGCTGACTTGTGATAGTGTGGCACTGATTAGCATAACTAGAGAAGCTCGCCTAGAGGACGCCCACATCCGGAGCCCCTCGTGCCACGCGGGTTTCACCTATCATCAAGGTAGTCGCAGGTCTAGGATAGATAGGTTTTATTTAAAGGAGGAAGCCGTCTCTTCCGCAGTGTCCATGGTTGAGGTGGAGTTCTCCGATCACTGTATGATTTTGTTTTCCCTGAATGTTTCATAGACCCCCCTGATGGGAAAAGGTTATTGGAAGCTGAATTCGTCCCTCCTGGAGGAAGCGGAGATAAGACAGTCCTTTGAGGATTTTCTTCAGAGTCAGGTACCTTTACTGGGCCTTTGTAGTAGTAAGTCAGAGTGGTGGGAGATATTCAAGAAGCGGGTTGCGGGGTTCTTCCGCCAGCTCTCGAGCCTCAGGTCCCTGAACAGGTACCGTCTGTATCAGGGTCTGAGGAGGAAACTCGAGCTCCTTGTCTCGACTGGAGGTAGCCGGGAGGATATCTCCAGAGTGAAATCCTTGCTGATGAGGTGTCAGTACGATAGGCACACATCTTTGGTTTTTGAGAGGGATTTCGGGAAGTACCGCTCGCCCGACCCTTACAGAAACTGTAAGATGTCAGTGAGTAGTAAATAAAGTAGGACTGATAGTACAGGATCTCTGAATCGGTCCAGATCAGGGATCTTGGAGGTCATCAGATCCTTCTACTCACACCTCTTGGGAAGGAAGGATCTAGATCGAGACAAGATGTCGGCTTTCCTGGCTAAAACCATTCCTGAGCCAGGGGTAGACCCCTCTCTTGATTTTTTGGCAGAAGAAATCAGGGAAGAGGAAGTGAGACTGGCGATCGAGAGGCTCGCCCCCAAGAAGTCGCCAGGTCCGGATGGCTTAACATCCGAGTGGTACAGGACCTTTAAGGAGTCTTTAGCTCCCCTCTTGACTGAGGTATTCAATGAGTGTCTCTCCTCGGGCACTCTACCAAAGTCAATAAGGAGGTCAGCCCTGATTCTTCTGTCAAAGGGTAAAGATCCTAGCCGGATTGAGAATTGGAGGCCCATAGCTCTTCTCAATACGGACAGGAAGCTTCTGGCTAAGATAGTGTTTAATCGGCTGGTGAAGTTTGCACCCCGGCTCCTTTCGGGGGCCCAGCACTGCTCTGTTCCAGGCCGAAGCACCTTAAGTGCTGTCCTTAGTGTCAGGGAGGCAGTGGAGCGGAGTAGTGAAGGTCTTTGGAAGGGGTACTTGCTGTCCTTGGATCAGGCCAAAGCATTTGATCGGGTGAACCACGAGTACCTATGGTCCGTCCTCCTGAGATATGGCTTACCAACTACTTTTGTTAATTGGCTTAAGATCTTGTATGCAGGGGCAGAGAGTTTCCCGCTGGTGAACGGGTGGTCTGGCCGCTCTTTTGAGGTGGGATCCGGAGTCCGTCAGGGTTGTCCTTTGAGCCCGCTTTTATACGTGTTCGCAATCGATCCCTTCGTCCGGAGGGTAGATTGTGAGCCGTTGGCGGGAGTCTGGATGAGTCTGGCGGAGCCGGCTGTCACCCAGAGAGTGGTGGCGTACGCTGACGATGTCACTATTTTCGTCTCCTCGAGAGAGGAGGTCGATGTGGTGATGTCGGAGGTGAACTGCTACTCGGAGGCATCCGGGTCTAAGATCAACCGGGATAAGTGTGAGAGTCTCTGGCTGGGAGGGGGGGATCCCACGTTTGATCTCCCGGACACCCTCTCAGGGCCCCAAGAATCAGCAAAAGTCTTAGGCATCACATTCGGCCAGGATGATTATCCCACCAAAAACTGGGATGGTAAGCTCCAGGATGCCGCTCAGAAGGTGGACCAGTGGAAGGGTTGGTCTATGACCCTCAGGGAAAGGGTACACCTGATCAAATCGTACCTGCTCCCCTTGTTTATCTATCTGGGCAGCGTATGTATCTTGCCAGAGGCTTACTACACTAGGATCTACAGCCTGTTTTTCCAACTGTTATGGGGGAACAGGATGAACCTAGTCAAGAGGGAGGTTACGTACCGCACGAGGAGACTAGGGGGTTTATCTATGGTAAACCCTGTGGTATTCTTTACGAACACCTTCTTGAAAGCCAACATCGCAAACCTCTGGTCAGAGAGGGCTTCTCCGTGGGTACTCTCCTGCAGGGAATGGTTTCGGCCTTTCTTCCAGGAATGGGAGAGAGGAGGGCGAGTGAAGGACCACCGTACGCCCCATGGATATCTTCCGGCTAACGCTACCCCGACTCTGAAGGCGATACGTCGGTGGGGTCTGGGAGTGTGGGAGATCAGGACCCAGTCAAGGCAGTTCCTTGACAAACGGGTTCTGTTGACCCACTTCCAGAAGCCTCTGGCGCTCAGGGACTGCCCAGGTCGGGATCTGAGGGTGGGGTTGTATCTTTTGAACATGAAAAGGATCCCCCAGAAGTTTTGGGACTTGGCCTGGCGCTGCTTTCAGGGGAAGCTATATGTAAGGGACAACCTGAAGTGTAGGAACTCTGATGACCGGGGATGTCCCCGAGAAGAGTGCGGGGACACGCTGGAAAGCATGGACCACTTCCTGCTTCATTGTCCCTTTAATATAGGGGTTTACAACCGGGTGGGCGCTTCCATCGGCTGGAGTCAACTTGCCGGCCTTACCTATCCGGAGTGGGCTTATGGGGCATTCAGGTCCCTGGGTGGCCGAGACCGGGGCACTTTATTCTTAGTTAGTTAGTGGTTAGGTACCACACGTGGAGTGCACGGTGTTTAGTGTCGACCCAACAGAAAGTCCTCTCCGAGGTGGAGGTCTGTAGGAATATCACCGGTGACCTCGGGAAGATCAGGTCTTTGGAGTATGGCAGTCTTGGTACCAGTAGGGCTTCTCTCCTATGGAGAGGTTTTTCTTTTGATGTGCCCTAGGTACTAGACCCTTAAGGTGAAGTACCTTATTTTGGCCAGGGATAGTGTATATATCTTAGGGTGAGTATAGGGTCAGTTTCATGAAGGGATAGTGATAGGGTTAGAGGTTGATAGGGAGAGGAATTTAAATTTCATTTTATCAGGATTGCCATCCTTCTTCCTGGTGGGGGGCTATGCATGTCACCTTAGCCTTTTGTTTTGTTTTCTATGGATGGATTGTAAAGGGCTTGCAGGCAACCAAACTTGGGCCTTGTGGTTTTGGTGTATTGTACTGTTAATATTGCTTTGTTGTAGAGTATGTATATATTGTTTTGTATATATTGTTCTGTTTACATTAGGTGGGTAGGGGTGTATTTTAGGTTGGGTGGGGTTTTTTTTGGGGGTGGTGGTGGTGTGTACCCTGGACTGGACTGTTGCAGTAGGTACTATTTTGGGGGTCTGGTATGGGTCAGTTGTGGATAAAAACTGTGACCTATGGTCTCTGACCCATGTCCAGAGGGGGTGGTGGGTGATGGGATAGTTTAGTATAGGTTGTTTTTCTGTCTTATTGAGTTGTTTGTTATGTATATTCTGTATGGTTTTATGTATAAAATGTATTTTATTTATTATAATTTTTATATATTTTTTTATTTTTAATTTTTTTTATTATTTGTATGATGTCATAATTAATTTGAGAGAAAGGCAGTCGGACCAGTTTTCAGTTATTATAGTATAGAGTTACTATACTATATCACTATATTTAGGTTTGTGTTTATGTTTGTGTCCCAGTGTGGATTAGTTTTTGTTTGTGGGTATATGAGTGTGTGTAGGGGGAGGATAAAAAAAAAAAAAAAAAAGTGTATGTGTGTGTCTGTATATGTATATGTGTGTGTATATATGTATGTATGTATAAGGATATATATATATTTTGTTACCCAAGTTGGATTATTTTTGTTACGGCAGCTAGCCATATTTTTGTTTTGTTATTGGGGGGGGGGGGGGGGCAGTGTGGTTATGTTTCCTAGTTTGGATATTTTTAGTTTTTGATCCCAGCGAAGAAAGCTTTATTTATGTACATTAGGTGTGTGTGTGTGTGAGTGTGTGTTGGACTATAGTAGGTAATGATTTATTTATTCATTTATTTTTGATTTATCTGGGCTGGCCGGTTAGGAAGGTTTAAGTTGTTATTTTGAGACGGATAGTTTGTTTTTATGTTCAGTTTTGTTACAGTGAAATGAACTTGTTTTGTGTTTTGTAAAGTTTTGTACTTTTATAATAAAAAAGAGTGTCAGCAGAGAGCACTGTTGCCAGACAGAAAACAACTTCACACATTTCTCTGTGGTATATCTGTAGTATACAACAGATGATAGGTACTAGAAGGGTTAAGATTTTTAAATAGAAGTGATTTACAAATCTGTTTAACTTTCTTGCACCACTTGATTTAAAAAAAAAAAAAAAAAAAAAAAAGGTTCTGGTCCCAAGGCATTCACTTTATCACAGCAAATCAAACATATCCTTATGGCATAAGGCTAATCTACTTTTCCTACAGAGGCCAGTGTGGAAATATCATTTAAGTTACAGAACCTCCAGGAAAGCTGACCTAGCTGTCACTCCATGTCACAATGATTGACAGCTTCTAAAACCCCTATTTCCCATTTATAGAAACATAGAATTTGTTCTGCATACTGTCAATACAAATATAAAGGCTTGGGCTGTATATTAAAGAATTCCAGCACTCACGGTTAGAAGATTCATCTTTTTTCGTTTATTCGAAAGTTTCGGGAGTTTCCGCAGTTTAAAGCAGTTTACAGATGGTATGTCGGCAAACATCCAATCTAGCAGAGGTCTTAACACACTAGTTGGGAGCCATCAGGGTCTGACGCGGCGTTTCGGGGGACCGCCCCCTTACTCATGCACACTAGATCCTAGATTTCCAGACCATGATGTAGGAATCTCACATCTGAAGGTAATTATCAAATTTTCTTTAAGAAAAAATAGTAAGATTGTAAGATGTTTATCAAAAAGATTCTTATAATATGATTTTAAATATCTTAGAATTATTTTTAAAAGACGAATATGTTAGATTTTGCATCATGTGCTGGAATACAACAACAATTTTTTTCTCACAAACACCGTTTGTAACTACAGACTTAATTTAAGCCTGATCGGGAAGTTTCAAAATAGGTAATCCAATAGGTTTTCCTTTGCAAGAGACGCTTTTGATTTTGGCTGTCAGTCATGTCAGTGTGAACTTACTCTAAGATTTGCCATCAAAGTTCATTAATGTTGTGGTTCACGTCTAAGAAGTGTTTAGCTACTGTTGTCTTGCTATATTTAGTAGATTCATTTACTGTTTTAGTATTTAAAGCTTTTCTGATGTTATTTTTATGTTCTGTTAGTATCACTTTAATGTTTCTGCAGGTTTGACCAATATAATTTTTGCCACAAGGGCATTTCAGCGTATGGATTACATTTTCAGTATTACATGTGAAAAAAACCTTGGCTGGGAATTTTATACCCCTTTTTAGGATGATAGATATTTTCTCCTTTTATTACATTATTGCAATGAGAGCAATTCAAGCATGGATATGTTCCCTTTCTTTTAGATCCTAGAAATGTTTGATAGTCTTTTTTCTTTTTTATGATGTCTCCTCATACTATCATGTTGCCAATAGTTTTTCCCCGATTATATATATAAACATGGGAGGTTCCTTAAATAATTTGCCATATTTAGGGTCAGATTTTATTATACCCCAATATTTATTTAATTGTTTTTTTTAAATTAAATTCATATGTCTATCAGATGTACCAATGTACAATGTTCTTTCTATCTTTTTCTTCTTCTTTTCTTTTTTCTTTAATAGATCTGTTCTGTCTAGAAGTGCCACTTCTTCCTCTACTTTCTTCAATTATTTCTAGAATAACCCCTATTTTCAAACTTCTCTGTAATAATTTTCTTATTTCTTTCATTTTCTTCTTCACTATTGATAATTCTTTTGCTCTGATATACTAACTTTTCGGTAGACCCCGAAAGATGTTCGGATTATGAAAACTCCTTTTATTCAACATATTAGTTTTATTTGTGCTCTTAACAGATAAAGTAGTATCAAATTTTTCGGCATGTTTAGTTACCTCAACATCTAAGAATTGAATTTTTTGATGATCATATGTACCTGTGAATTTAATAGTGGGGTGTACCATATTTAATTTCTTTACAAATCCGAGGAGAGATGCCTCCGTTTCCCCCCCCCACCCCCAGAGCATGAAAATAACTTTCTTGCATCACTTGATTTGAAAAAAAAAAAAAAAAAAAGGTTCTGAGGTTCTGGGTCCCAAGGCATTCCCTTTATCACAGCAAATCAAACATATCCTTATGGCATAAGGCTAATCTACTTTTCCTACAGAGGCCAGTGTGGAAATATCATTTTAGTTACAGAACCTCCAGGAAAGCTGACCTAGCTGTCACTCCATGTCACAATGATTGACAGATTCTAAACCCCCCTATTTCCCATTTACAGAAACATAGAATGTGTTGGCAAATAATAACCATTCAGACCATCAAATCTGCCTAACATTCTGCATACTGTCAATAGTCACTGGCCATATGTTATATAAAGGATAGCCTTATGCCTATCCTATGCATGCATGAACTCATTATATCTACAGCTACCACTTCTACAGGAAGGCTTTTCCATGCATCCACTACTCTCCCAGTAAATTAATGCTTCCTGATATTACTGCATAAACCTTTGCCCCTCTATTTTACAGCCAGTGATTTACTTTAAAGGAGATATCCAGTGCTGAAAAACTTATCCCCTTTCCTAAGGATATGGGACACGCTTCAGATTGTGGGGGTCTGACCGCTGGGGCTCCCCGCGATCTCCTGTATGGGGCCCTGGCATCCCATGGAAGGGGCGTGTTGACCACCGCACGAAGCGGCGGCTGACACGCCCCCTCAATACAACTCCATGGCAGAGCCGGAGCGCTGCCTTCGGCAATCTCCAGCTCTGCCATAGCGATGTATTGAGGGGGTGTCGGCCACGGCTTCGTGCGGTGGACGACACCCGCTATCTGGCCAGCGAGCTGAGGCCCCGTACAGGAGATCGCAATGGGCCCCAGCAGTCGGACCCCCCCGCAATCTGAAACTTATCCCCTACTACTCTTTTAAAGCAAATGCCAAGCCAACTCTCAGTACTATAATACCAGAAGACAGAAGGTCTCCATCTTCTTATTCAGCCCTGTGCACCCATCTTAGCAAGCCTCCAAACTTGGAGATCACTGGACTTGTTCATGTGTCATGGACTTAGGCTATGTTTTCACGGCAGAATTCCACTCAAATTTTGCTTAGAAAAGCAGACTGCATATTTTGAGCAGTTTTGCAGAATTTTAGCAAAATCCCAATGAAATTCAAGCAGAATTTCTATGCTTTAATAACACATATTCTGTGTCAGGGTCATATTAACTTCAATAGGGATTTGAACAGAATTCTGCAAAATGTAAAGACATGTCTCCACCACAGAAATTCCGCTGTGTGAATGGGACAGTGGAGTCCCCATTGAAGTTAATGTGAAATAAAATTTGCCGGATGCCTGTGTGGAATTTCTTTTCAGAGTTCCACATCGTGTGAACATGGCCTAAAGCAGAAAATGATGGCTTCATAAGTCGTAGGCTTACACAGAAAGGAAACAAATCTACTCCTACCAGGCAGGAGAAGAGGCTTGTGCCTCTACATAAATTCTGCCTGTACGCTCTGCCTGAAATCTCCACTAGCAAGTGTAAATGTCCCCTCCACGAAGAGCCACGCCCCCTCCACCACAAAGCTCTGTCAAAGTGGTACCGCTATGCAGTAATTAAACATCACATGTGATATGCAAATTAAACGCCAAGTGTGAACACAGCCTTACTGGCAGGATGACTCAATATGCTCTTTAATATGCTATCTGAGCTGTAGAACACATATACGATGTACAGGGAATTTTACTATTAACCATTAATCAATTCAAATTGAACTAAAGGAAAATGAAATGTTATCTTTACCGAATATGTGTTAAATAAATAGCATGAGAGTAATGAGGTCCCTATTCATAGCTCAGAAGAACCGCAGGATCAAAATTGCTTTAATGATGTCAATTTGTCTCCCAAAAAGTTTTGACAGATAACCCCATAGTGCAGCATTCACACGAATGTGCATGTTCTCCTGAGTACTATTAATAAACTAAAGTAAGTTCCTGTAGGCAAAGTAGGTAATTTCTCTGCTGACACCATTTAATGCTAGATTTGTATGCATAAACATGATAGATATCTATTTTTTCCTACAACACACTTTGATGATCAAAATCTTAATAACGTCTAGACCTGAGAGAACATCATATTTTTGAATCAAATTACAATTTCTGATGGCCCGGCCAATTAATAATTCATTCCTATGAGAACTGTGTAAACGGAATGAAGAATGGAGGCATTTGTAAAGGCAGAATTTAAAGTGAGCCTTTGCTTTGGGCATTGTTTCATAACTGCTTTGTAAATAGTCACTGTGGCGTCATAAGAAAGCATAATCAGGCTGTGGTCTCCCATAGCAGATAAATTGTCGTTTTATGCCCACATCAGGCACGACATGACAAAACTTGTGTTTTTTTTTATTGTCTAAAATATTAATAGTCTTGTAACATTTAAACAGTTATTAGAATAGTCTATTTAATTTCTGAACCAATTCCCCATCATCCATCTAAAAAGCAACTTAGTAGTTTTTTTGACTGGTGGATGACTGCGTTTCTCTTTGTTGATACTTTTCTACTTACATTTTATTTAACTATTCATATTTTTGTTGTATTAATATGGGTGACAATGTCCAGAATGAACAACATAAAATGATAGACTATCGCTTTATGTTGTCTATTTGATGGTAATGACACAAGAATATCACAATCTTTTCTTTGCATTGGTTTCTGAGTACAATGGATTTGAACAGTAAAATATTACATTGTGTGAACGTTCCCTAAGGGTAGGTTCAGGGCTCAAATGCTGCAGGCACATGTGGGAACTGAGTTTCTGCACTTATTCAACAGCAGGAACACTGTTCCTTTTAGCAGGAGTTCTACAGGACCACAACTTGACTGGGAATCTTGCGTGAGTTCCAACACTTTTTTTCCCCAGGACTTGACCTCTGGGTAGGGTCACAGGAAGCATATATGCAGCGCATTTCATGCTGTGTGAAATCCGCTGCACAGGGGAATTCTCCTATGAGCAGACACACCGGGCAGCCCTGTGTGCACTGTAAGGTTTGGAGGCAGAGCCCTGCGTCAAAGTCAAGTTGGTGCACTGGCCTTGCCTCCAAACTTCACTGCATACCAGTGGCGGATCCAGGGGGGGGGGGGGGGGCAAAGGGGCAATTGCCCCCCCCCCCCCGAGATTGCTGCCCCCCTGCCCCCTAGCATGGTGGAGCCGAAGCTGTAAGCTCCCGCTCCACCATCCACTAAACTTGGCTTTCACACATGCTGTGAGTACACAGCGTGTGATCTGAGGGGACGCGATCCACTGCAGGCCAGCGTGATGACGTCACATCATCTTGCCGGCGCCCGGAGATCCCGTCCCCGCGGCCCGCATACTGTAAGTACGAAGAGTATGCTCAGGACCCAGGGGATTAGGGGGACAGACTATGTGCCACTGTTAGGGGCACTATATCATACAGGAGGAGGGGGATTTAAAAACTTGGGGGGCAGAGAAAAGGGAATATTTAATGTGAGGGTCTGCAGGGCAAAGCACAGGGGGCATTATATGTGAAGAGCACATGACAGGGGGCCCCCTGTGTTGTGCCCCTCACATATGCCCCCTGTGCTGTGCCCCATACATATAAATTATATGTAAGGGGCACAGCACAGGGGGCATTATATGTGTGGGGCACAGCACAGGGGACATTATATAATATAATGCCCCCTGTGCTGTGCCCCACACATATAATGCCCCTTGTTATGTGCCCCTCACATATAATGCCCCCATCATGTACCCCTCATATATAATGCCCCCATCATGCGCCCCTCACATATAATGCCCCCTGTGCTGAGCCCCTCACATATAATGCCCCCTGTGCTGTGCCCCTCACATATAATGCTCCTGTCATGTGCCCCAAACATATAGGGGACAGGACAGGGGGCATTAGATGTGAGGGGCACAGCACAGGGGCATTATATGTGAGGGGCGCATGATGGGGGCATTATATGTGAGGGGCAAAGAATGGGGGCATTATATGTGAAGGGCACAGCATGGGGCATTATATGTGAGGGGCGCATGATGGGGGCATTATATGTGAGGGGCGCATGATGGGGCATTATATATGAGGGGCGCATGATGGGGGCATTATATGTGAGGGGCAAAGAATGGGGGCATTTAATGTGAAGGGCACAGCACAGGGGGCATTATATGTGAGGGGCACAGCACAGGGAGCATTATATGTGAGGGGCACAGCACAGGGAGCATTATATGTGAGGGACACATGATGGGGCATTATATATGAGGGGCACATGATGGGGCATTATATGTGAGGGGAAAAGAACGGGGGCATTATGTGAAGGGCACAGCACAGGGGGCAATATATGTTAGCGGCACAGGACAGAGGGCATTATTATTATGTGGGGGGAACAGGATGGGTCATAATTATTATATGTAGGGGCACAAGATGGGGCATTATTACTATATGTGAAGGCACAGAGTGTTTTGCATTTCAGAAGTATAGTGTATATTATAAGGAATTTCTGGGGTGGTACGTTTTTTATGGGCCACAATAAATTACAGTATTTTATTCAGAGGGTGCACTTCACAGCAAGTTATATTCAGAGAATGCAGTGTTTGCTAGTGTTAAATTTAGAGGGTGCAGTGTGTGATAGTATTATATTCAGAGAGTGCAGTGTGAGATAGTATTATATTTAGAGGGCACAGTGTGTGGTAGTATTCTATTCAGAGCGTACGGTGTGTGGCAGTATTATATTCAGAGGGCACAGTGTGTTGTATATTCAGGGGGTACAGTGTGTCAGAATTATATTCAGCGGGTATGTGGCAGTATTATATTCGAAGAATAAAGTGTTTGGCAGTGTTATAATAATAATTGTTTTTATATAGAGGATCTGAATCCGCTGACATAGTGAGGAGCCATCTGGGCATCAAGTTCTGCAGAGAGAAGATTTAGCTGGAACAAGTCCTGGCGGTATGTTCCAGCTGAATTAGATAAGGAAAGACTATAGAGAAGACGTCACCTGTAGTCACTGTTATCATTGTGGATTCTCCACACTATAGAGAAAACGTCACCTGTAGTCACTGATATCATTGTGTATTCTCCTCACTTTAGAGAAGACGTCACCTGTAATCACTGATATCATTGTGTATTCTCCTCACTTTAGAGAAGACGTCACCTGTAATCACTGATATTATTGTGTATTCTCCTCACTATAGAGAAGATGTCACCTGTAGTCACTGATATCATTGTGTATTCTCCTCATTATAGAGAAGACGTCACCTGTAGTCACTGATATCATTGTGTATTCTCCTCACTATAGAGAAGACGTCACCTGTAGTCACTGATATCATTGTGTATCCTCCTCACTATTTCCCATCAGAGCTGTAGTCACTGAAGAAGTTCTGCAGTTATGATGGGTGAAACAACAACTCCCAGCATCCCCTTACTACTGCTTAGGTCATACTGGGATCTGTAGTTTTAAATGGTAAAAACTTCTTTAGCACTTTCCCATTCTGTGGCAATTGGTGTATTTGATTATTATTCTGACATGTGAGCATAGCCTAAGAGTCTTAAACAAGGTTAGGACTGCATGATACATTTAATAATATTGTAAGTTCCATAAGCAATATCTTATTTTCTGTCCGCTAACACAAAATACTCTAATAGTGCCCCTCCCGAGAATAGACTCTGGATCCGCCCCTGCTGCATATACTAGACTGCCGCTGGGTACCCCTGTGTGTATGCTCACAGGAGAATACGCAGCATATTTTCCATTGCACAGTGGATTTTGGGCAGCGTAAAAAACACTGCATATATTCTACGTGTGACCGTACCCTAAAGGTACAAAGTAACTAGGTAACTGAGTATAAGCACCAACTTCAATATACAGAACCAGGAACAAAACTAGAATGAACATAGAAAACTATGTTGTCTCTATCTATCTATCTGTATATCTATCTATCCATCTATATGGGACAAGCCACATAAGTTATTAGCTGTGTTGGCCAAAGTGTGTTAGCCATTCATTGCAAAGTAACAAATGCATAAGCACTCTAATAGTACAGTAGTCCCTCAACATACGATGGTAATCCGTTCCAAATGAACCATCGTTTGTTGAAACCATTGTATGTTGAGGGATCAGTGCAATGAAAAGAATAGGAAGTTATACTCATCTGTCCCCGCCGCTCCAGACCGTCACCGCTGCCCTGGATGTCGCCCTCCATCGCTGTCACCGCGTCCCCGGGGTGTCCCCGATGCTCCGGACATCTCTGCTTCCCCGGGATCCTCGCTCTCCGTTGCCGTCATCACGTCACTACGCACGCCGCTCCTATTGGATGATGGGACGGTGTGCGTGGCGACGCAGGGAATCCCGAAGATGACGCTCTGGAGCCCCGAGGACAGGTAGGAGACCATCACCGGAGTACACACGGCACCGTAAACGGCTATCCGGCAGCAGCTTGAGCAGTCTGCGCTGCCGGATAGCCGTTTATGCGATGGCCCTGACATACAAAAGCATTGTATGTTGATGCTGCCTTCAACATGCGATGGCCTCTGAGAGGCCAACGCATGTTGAAATTATCGAATGTCGGGGCCATCGTAGGTCAGAGGGTCACTGTATTTTGATACAAAGGGACAATATCAATGTGAAATTAGATGCTAAGTGTAAACACTACACTAATGTGGATCAAGAGGACAGAATATAGTAAGGATTCTATACACATATGTTTTTTACATTTCAAACCCTTTTTACAGGTATTTTTTAATGCATTTGGTGCCCTTTTTCTCTTTGTAACATATTCTACATGCATTTTTTAGTAATAGTGAATTACTATACAGAAGCCTTTAAGAAAGGCAACATGAAAAATGACATACCAAAAGCATGCTGTGTTCTGGGTCTTTTCATGTGTTTCTGCATTTTATTTCTTAATTTAATCCTAATTGTCCTTGTTCCAAAATATACTCCTCCTTTTGAATTGTCTGCTTAGTACATGTTGTACTGGCTCTAACTCCTGGCATTATTGCCTTAATCTGTGGCCTACACATTCTGATTGATCTCTTACTGATGACCTGTGGCTCTGCTCATATGTTACTACTGTATTTGTGGTACTGCCGCTAATCCATGACTATCCTGGGAATTCTTCTGCAGCACAGTCCACACCTCTTAGTGGTTTAAGAAGATCCCTTATACACTGTCTAGCTGATGCCAAGTGAATTTGAAATTGAGAATCTTTTCTGTTTGTGGTTGTAACTGTACAACATTTCTCTTCTGATTTCCTCTTTTCTATAAGGTCTTGTACACACAAAGTATTTGACCATGAATTGCAACACATCCATGTTTACATCTGGATGAAATTCACATCACATAGATTTCAATAGGAAACGTAAATCTGCATAAATAAACACACCAATTTTTCCCGTTAAAGTCACAAAAGCTTCACTGTAAAAATGCATATAAAAGTATGAAAAATTCTACAGTTCCATATAAAAGTATGAAAAAGTCTTCTATTCCATTGACAAAGTGGAATGCAAAAATATAAGACCTGTCTTTAATTGTGCGGAATTCTGCAACGGAATCCCATTGAAGTCAGTGGGGTTTTGCATTTTCACAGAATTCTGTGTTCAGATCGCACAGAAATTCTGTCCAAATTCCGCATAGCTGCAAAAAAATCCACAAGAAGCTTTGCAGAATGGAATTTAAGTGGAATGACAGAATTTCCACCGTGTGAACATCTTCACTTATTCCATCTGCCACGGTTTTCAAGCTTTAAAGGGGTACTCCACCCCAGACATCTTTTCCCCTATCCAAGGATACGGGATAAAATGTCTGATCGCAGGGGTCCTGCTGCTAAGAGCCCCTGCGATCTCTCCTGCTGCCCCTAGTCATCTGCAGCACAGAGCTAAGTTTGCTCTGTGGCTGATGACTCATGATACAGGGGCCGGGGGTTTTGACATCATGGCCCCGCACCCTCCCTCGTGACATCACGCCCCACCCCCTTAATGCAAGTCTATGGGAGGGGGTGTGGCCGCTGTTACGCCAGCCCCTGTTTCGTGAGTCATCAGGCATGGAGCAAACTTCGGCTCCGTGCTGCATATGACATAGGGTGCGCCAGGAGAGATAGCGGGGGTCCCCAATGGTGGGACCCCTGGGATCAGACATCTTATCCTCTATCCTTGGATAGGGGATAAGATGTCTAGGGGCGGAGTACCCCTTTAACCACTTAAGGATGGAGGCCATACCTATACGCCCTGCGCCCGGTCTCGATGTTTAAAACGGAGTCACGCCGTGACCCCGCATCACACCGGGTCGGTCCCGGGTGCTATTGATAGCCAGGACCCTGGGTTAATAGCGGGCATCACAGATCGTTGTGCCGCACGCTATTAACCCTTCAGATGCGGCGATCAACTTTCAAAAACGAAAGTAAAAGCTTCCCAGCAGCTCATTCGGGCTAATCGGGACTATCACGATAAAATCGCGATGTCCCGATCAGCTAGGATGCGAGCGTAGACCCCCTTACCTTGCTCCGTCGCGTCCGATTGGCGTTTGATTGCTCCAAGCCTGAGCTACAGGCTTGAGCAATCAACCCCCTATTACGCTGATCCACGCAAAGCTATGGCTTTGCAGGGATCAGGGTAAAAGATCAGTGTGTGGAGTGTTATAGGTCCCTATGGGGGCTATAACACTGCAAAAAAAAAGTGAAAAAAAAGTTCATTCAACCCCTTCCCTAATAAAAGTTTGAATTACCCCCCTTTTCCAATAAAAAAAAAAACTGTGGAAACAAAAATAAAAATAAACATATGTGGTATTGCTGTGTGCGTAAATGTCCGAATTATAAAAATCTATCCTTAATTAAACTGCATGGTCAATGGCGTACGCGCAAAAAAATTCCAAAGCCCAAAACAGCGTATTTTTGGTCACTTTTTATATCATAAAAAAATGAATAAAAAGCGATCAAAAAGGCAAATCAATGCAAAAATGGTATTGATAAGAACTTTAGAACATGGTGCAAAAAATGAGCCCTCATACCGGCCCATACACAAAAAAAAATAAAAAAGTTATAGGGGTCAGAAGAGGACAATTTAAAACGTATACATAATCCTGCATGTAGTTATGATTTTTTCAGAAGTATGACAAAATCAAACCTATATAATTAGGGTATCATTTTAACCGTATGGACCTACAGAAAAAAGATAAGGTGTAATTTTTACCGAAAATGAACTGCGTAGAAACGGAAGCCCCCAAAAGTTACAAAATTAAATTTTTTCTTCAAATTTGTCGCACAATTAATTATTTTTTTCTGTTTCGCCGTGCATTTTTTGGTAAAATGACTAATGACAATACAAAGAAGAATTGGTGGTGCAAAAAATAAGCCATCATATGGAATTTTATGTGCAAAATTGAAAGCGCTATGATTTTTAGAAGGTGATGAAAAAATGAAAATGGAAAAACGCTGAGTCCTTAAGGGGTTAAATCTTCAAACAAGCAAGAACTGACCAAATCCTTCAGCATGCATTTGCAATATCTTTTCACCTGACATATGTAGAATTGCTAACTACTTTCCCTGACCTCTTGTTTCTACGTTATAGACTATGCTTGAATAGGTAGGGCTCCAACCAAATCTTAGTTAACATTTGTTTTATTTGTCTGTACCTTACTATGTTTGTTTTACTATACTGAGTCATGCACTAGCGTTTCCTAACTAATATGCCTCCATCTGTTGCAAAACTGCAACTTCCAGCATGTCCAGACAACCAAAAGCTGTCTGGGCATGCTGGGAGTTGTAGTTATGCAACAGCTGGAGGTATGCTGGTTGAAAAAAAAACACTGCTCTATATAAATAAATAACTAAACCAACCAGATATTTTGTTCCTTTAGGTGTATTTATCAACATCCATATATAGCAAAAATTAGCAATTGCAATATTTTCAATAATAAATGACCTCTTAGATATTTTTTTTGCTATAGTAAAGCACCATATAATCCAGTATATGCAGATATATTTGTTTTCCTTTTATATGATTGTCTTTATTACTAATCTACATTGGGTGATGTTCTATCATTTTATGTGGCAGCATGGAAATGAACCAGGAGAAGCCAGAGATGAGAGACTGTCAGATGTTGTTTTCCCACAATGTTTTACAGATTTCCATCTGTAGCAATATAAAAAAAATCACTGAAAATTGCTGTTCCTTGTTCTCTATTCAAGGACCAAGCTTCTGTTACTGTCATTTTAGAATTCTGATCAGCATCTGATCCTATGCAGACAACTGAAAATCTCCTGTGAATTATGGAAATTGATAAAAGACACAACATATCCGTCTACAGTACTTCAGTGAGAATCGGTATAGTTTGTAGACTGGGGGCATACATCGTATTCTTGAGCTACACAAAAAAGTTATCAATTATGCCTTTGGGAAACTTTTTCCATTTCAAACTTGAGAATATCTCCCAGCGTTAAGCTTTCTCTATCTTTGTTAAAGAGACAAACATGTAAGGCAAAATTTACACCACGGGGTTTAAAGAAGCATTCGAGAGTTTCAATTTTTTTTTTTGTTAAGGTCACTTTCACACAATAGTATTTTGGATTAGTATTCGTAAGCCAAAACTAGGAGTCTAGAGAAAAGACTATAAAACTGGAATGTCTAAAGAAGCTCTTTCCTGCATAGAAAAATTAATGGTGGAAAATATCCCATACATATATAACAAAAATGCTTTCGTTGGTGTTGCAACGCCCCAAAACGCTTTAAGCCTGTACCGGGGTCTTCAGCAGACAGTAAAATTATGAGTGATATAAACAGTAAAATGGCCACTGCCCGATTCAAAAACTTTCTATATGTTGTACATTTCTGCATTTTATTTGGCTTTTTTTTTTATAGAAATCATGGCTTATAAAATCATGACTTTGTCCAAGCAGACGCACAGGCATGGAGAAAGTCCAGTAAGTGAGGGTGGGCTAGCATTCCTCTGAGCTCTCTCCTGTCTGATAGTGCTCCTCTGTGCTCTCTCCTTTCTGATAGTGCTCCTCTGTGCTCTCTCCTGTCTGATAGGACTCCTCTGTAATCTCTCCTGACTGACAGCACTCCTCTGTGTTCTCGCCTGTATGATAGTACACCTCTGTGCACTCTCCTTTCTGATAGTACTCCTCTGTGCTCTCTCCTGTCTGATAAGACTCCTCTGTGTTCTCTCCTGTCTAATAGCACTCCTCTGTGCTCTCTCCTGTCTGATAGCACTCCACTGTGCTCTCTCCTGTCATATAGTACTCCTCTGTGCTCTCTCCTGTCTGATAGGACTCCTCTGTGCTTTCTCCGGTCTGATAGGCCTCCTCTGTGCTCTCTCCTGTCTGATGGGACTCCTCTGTGCTCTCTCCTGTCTGATGGGACTCCTCTGCGTTCTCTCCTGTCTGATAGTACTCCTCTGTGCTCTCTCCTGCCTGATAGCACTCCTGTGTTCTCTCCTGTCTGATAGCACTCCTCTGTGTTCTCTACTGCCTGAAAGTACTCATCTGTGCTATCTCCTGTCTCATAAGACTCCTCTGTACTCTCTCCTGTCTGATAGATAGTACTCCTCTGTGCTCTCTCCTGTCTGATAGGACTCCTCTGTGCTCTCTCCTGTCCTATTAGACACACCGAGGAGTGTTAGCCCACCCTCACTTACTGGACTTTGTCTATGCCTGTGCTTCAGCTTGGACAAAGCCATGATTTTGAAAGCCGTGATTTCTATAAAAAAGGAAATAATTTTTTATAAAATGTATTAGGAAGTTTAAAGTGTACCTGTCATCAACAAAAACTTTTTATATAATGTACCTTTATATGTATATTTGCAATACACATTGGTAAAAAAAAAATGGTGTATATTTTTGGATGAAAAAAATGCTGTCCCTGCAGCTATTGTCTGTCCCTGTCTATTGTCTATAAGGAGTCCAAAAAAAGGAAGTGAGAGTAGGACAAGCAGGGATCTGTGCCGACTCCTGGCTTGTCAATCATCCTGATGTTTGATCCAGGAGCTTCAGTGCACACTGTCCTGCTTTTTCTTAGTGCACAGAGCCCTGCTTGTCGACCCTCACTTCCTGTATTTGGACTACTCAGTGCACACTGAGACCAACAGCACACCACAACAGCACACTTAGGCCAACAGCACACCACAAACATGGTATATATTTTTCCAAATACATGGTAAATTGAAATTAAGTCTTCAAATGTACATCTCAGGAACCTTGTCTGTGTAGATCATCATATTGCCCATTTGCTTATATCTCTAAAAGAATTAATGGGCACGGTGTGTATACAAATGTATGAAAGATATTAAAAACAAGCTACACCCTGTGAAATCAAAAGAGTTGTATGAAAAAAATGGCAGCTCTGTTGCAAGAAAGAAAAGCAACAGCATTTATTTTTAGTTTAACACAACCCCTAAATCTTCAACAGATATTTTAAACTTCTCTTTGGCTGGGTTGACATAAACAGAATCTTGGGCCAGAATTGTGGCTGGAAATCCTGAGGGCAGTGCGGACTACTTTGCCCAATAGACAGCAATGCATCTCTGAGCAGATCCACAAAAAAAAGAATGTACATTTTTTGGTGGATCCAGAAATGTATTGTCATCTATGGCCCTGGCTGTCCTCATGATTGATGACCATAATTCCAGCTGGAGATTCCTTTCATGCGAACCTAACTTTAAAGTGTTATTTCTTAGCTCAATGCTGCTCCATTGCCTGTGGTATAAGTGTCCCTTTGGGAAATGCAGCAAGACCGTATGGTGGTTCTGTAGACAATCGTATAATTGCTTTGAGTCATGGTGCTATATTTAAAACTTTGGGATAGAAAATTATTATTTTTTTCATATCAACTGGCTCCGGGTAGTTAAAAAGATTTGTAAAATTACTTCTATTTAAAAATCTTAATCTGTCCAGTACTTATCAGCTGCTGAATACTACAGAGGAAGTTGTATAATTATTTTCAGTCTGACCACAGTGCTCTCTGCTGACACCTCTGTCCATGTCAGGAACTGTTCAGAGTAGGATAGGTTTGCTATGGGGATTTGCATGCACTCTGAACAGTTCCTGACACAGACAGAGGTGTCAGAAGAGAGCACTGGGGTCAGCCTGAAAAGAACTGCACAAATTCCTCTGTAATATATAGCAGCTGATAAGTACTGGAAGGATTAAAATATTTATATAGAAGTAATTTACAAATCTGTTTAACTTTCTGGCACCAGTTGATTTGAAATAATTTGTTCACCACCGGGGTACCCCTTTAAACCCTTCTTGTATCAATCTATTTCAAATGAAGTTTTGTTTTTTATTACTAGGTCAGAGTAAAGTGTGACTAGAATTTTGTTTAGATGCATGTAGATGCTCATATAACTTAATGTCTTTCTTTCTTGGAGATATATTATATAAAATTAAACATTGTAATAGCCATCATTTATTTTTAATTTTTGAACATGCATATAATAGTGAGTAATAGTACTTCATCATTCTTAATATGTTTCCAATGGGACAGAATATGTTAATATTTAGTACATGATTTTCTACACTGTAATTGTAAAATAATAACACCTATTGTCTGGTGGATTGCTATTGGGTGCCATTCTCAAATTATTGTAATTTTTTTTTCAAATATTTATTAAGTTGTTTATTTCTTTATTATACTCTTATGTGCTATAGGAAACAAGCATAGCAAAGAAGAACAACAAAATAGCATTTTTTTTTTCAAAATGTGTTTATTGAACTTATCATTAAATGTGCTCTGTCAAATACAAAAACCTTTTATATGTTGTACATCTTGGCAAAACATTAACCTTTCTAATACTGTATACTTTTTAATCTAATTTTAATAAAAATAATGTCTTTTAATTAAGCCATACCATTCAGAATATAATGTCTGGCTTCAGCAGCATCATATTTGTCCCTGCTGAAAAAGCAGGGACAAAGTCCAGTAACTGAGGGCAGGACTGGCACTCCTCTATGCTCACTTCTGTCCTGTCTATCAAACTTTTGCCTGAAAACAGAGAGGATAGGATTACATAGCAGCCTGCATTTATTGGTTGAAAAGATTAAGCACTGCACAGCAGACTCAGGAAGGAAGTAAATGCATGGGGAGAGAGGGCATGCTCAGTGCTTGCCTTGGACACACCCCTTTGTGAGCAGAGTATATCAGAAAAAATTAACAGCAGTACAAAGGGATTGTGAGCCAAGTACAGAAAATACTTGTACGTGTTGGTTGGAATATGCAGGGTTGTATCCCAAAAGAACCGTGGATGGTCCTCATAAAAATACTCAAACTGGTTAGTTAAGAGTTAGTTTATTGATGCGGTAAATTCACAACATATTTTTGCAGGAATAGGTCCGTATAATGGGCCAGAAAACTAGTATTGGAGTTAGTGTTAGAGATTATAGGACACCCAGGAGGGTTCTGCAGACATTTATGGATTTTAGGTATGAAGTAAAAATATGGTTTATTGCCATTTGCGCTTTTCAAATATTTATGCTCATCTTTATTAAGAATCCCTTTATCATTAGCTTTGTCCTCCATTTCATGAAGGTTCCTTTCTACGTGTGGGAATAGGTTTGTTGTTATTTTAGTATAAAATTCTTTCTGAGAGGATAATATCGGCTTCACTCTCATAATAGTCATAATCCAGTATGACTAAACTGCCGCCTTTGTCCGCTGCTCGTATAACTATATCTTGATTTTTTTGGAGGTCTCTGATAGCTTTTTTCTCTTTCAAGTGAAATTTTATTTTTTCTTTTGTTTACATTTTGCTAGTTTGTTGAATTCTTGGAGTACTAGCTCTTCAAACACTTCGATCTGAGGGCCCCTGGCGATTGTCGGATAGAAGACCAATGGGCGCTTCAATGGTTGGTGTATAATGTCATCTTGTACTTCAGAGTCTGTTCTAGTAGGATTTTCAGTTCTTGATTTCTCTTTAATAGAAAAAAATCGTTGCAGTGTGAGCTTTCCTAAAAATGTATCAAAATCCCAAAAAGTTTGAACGAGTCTTTATTGTATGTGGGACAAAATGACAGTCCCTTCTCTAAAAGGCTTTTTTCGTATGGGTTTAACTTATATTTCGAAAGATTAAACATGTTTAAGGTGCCAGGACCCATATTTTTGTTATTATGTACATTGACATTTTCCGATGCGGTATTTCTTTTATTCTTTTCTCCCCGCTTTGCCGCTTTCTTCTAGTTTTCTTTTGTTTTTAGCCTTCTGGAAAATTGCTGGTATTTTTTACACTGTTTTCTGGATGGCTCACCCCTAAAAAAGATTAATTCGGGGTGTCTGATGTCATAGCCGCATCCTTTTCTTTTCCATCATCAATTGTTGCATTAATATTTTGATGTTCACCAGCTTCTTGAATGTTTTCATTTGTCCTTAGAAAACGGTGACCCTTTATTCTGACCCTATATTCTCCATGTTGTCAATCAGTGTGACGCCCTCTTTATCTCTTGTTTGGAAGAGGTCTAGTGGTGTTAGATTGAATGATGCATCAATAGATGTATCATGTATAGAAAAATCAATGAGATCCAATGATATATTAAATGGATTAACATCAGCCCAAGCTGTTGTATTTGTAGTATTTGTGGGTCCTTCCCTATTTCTTTGTTTCATGGGGGTATCACTCGACCCATTATTTGATAGTTTATCATGAAATTTACGATATTTCTTGCTAAGACTTCTGCTTGAATGAACAGAGAATTAGGAGTATTTGGCGTGGCCCATTATATGGACCTATTCCTTCAAAAATATGGTGTGAACTTACCGCATCAATAAACTACCTCTTAAATAACCAGTTTGAGTATTTTATGAGGACGGCACTAACCATCCACGGTTCTTTTGGGATACAACCCTGCATATTCCAACCAACACGTACAAGTATCATTACCGGCTCCCCTGCTGAGGACCGGGTCCACGTGGAAGCTGCCACATCTGCATCGGAAAGACGCATCCCAGCTCCAAGCGATTCTATAGATTCTATAGGCACATCTAGGTGTTGTGCCCTCAGCACAACACTATTTGGTAAGCTGGGTAGAGTCAAGTAGGAATTACTTTAACATCAAACATATTGCACTAGGAGCGCCCTTTTTCTTTTTTCCCCTTGTGTTCCTAAAGTACAGAAAATAAACACATAAAAAAGACATTAAAAGCATCTGCATGACCTAGTGAGTAGTATATGTAAGAATTATGTTTTCCTATTATATGACAGGACAACCTTAAAGAATAATCAAAGAACAATAAAATTGGGAGTGGAAAAAGGGAATTACAGAAGAGGGGAGGTAGTGGGTAAATTATTTTTTTAATTGTGAAACAAAACACTGACATATATACATAAAGTAGACATCATGTTAAGTATTTGGAAGTGACACAATTTTCATTTAGCCTCTGTAAACTAACTATAGTGAATGAAGTGTAGACTTTCAAGTTTAATTCAAAGGGTTTAACTGAATATTGCATTAGCTGTTAAGGGATTACAGACAGTTTTACATATTCTCTCTATTTTCACAGACTCAAAAGTAATTGGACAAACTAACAAAATGATAGGGATTATTTTTAATACCTGAATGCAAATACTGGCTGAAGTCTGTGATACATTGATATTACTAAATGCTGAGTTTTCTCCCTTGATATGCTTTTTCCAGGACTTTGCTGCTACTGCCTTCATTTATTGCTTGTTTGTGGGTCTTTATCAGTGTCAGACTGGAGTGCCTTGGGCCCAACCAGAAGAAACTGTTCATGTGGTGTACCATTCAGCCTCCTTATCCTTCCCAGTGACATGATTGTTAGGGTATACATAACTATGTTTTTCAGTACCGCCTCCCCATGTTGTATATGTGACAATTTCCTATAAATGATAATATTGGATGTTTCTAAATAATTACGACCATACTGTTACTAAATAAAACACATTGGGAAGAATTTACTGCGACTAGCGTTTCACATCTGAGACTTCCTCATACGGCAGCTCCAGAAATCTAAGAGCTCAGAGCTGGCATAAGTGTTTACAGTGCAATTACATCCAAGATGTAACCATCTATACTGTAAAGCACTGTCCTATAATTTTTAATACTGGTGCTCAGTGCTCTCTAGAGTACTATCAGTCCCAGCACCATTCACTACTTGCTTCCCGTCATCTGGCCCGGTGTCCCATCTTCAGACTCTTGTCACTGTTTATGCCACATTTATGTTTGCTTAACCCCTTAACGACTAGTGCCATATACAATATGGCACAGCCGTGTGGCAGGTCTATGAAGCGAGCCCAGGAGCTGAGCTCACTTTATATCTTTTGGGTCCCGGTTGCTATCAGCAGCAAGAACCCATGGCTAATGCAGGACATCAGCAAGCTGGCCGTTGTCCAGCATTAACCCTTTAGAGGCTGTGATCAAAGCGACAAGTAATTAAAAAGTTTCATCAAAAGAAAAATGGTACTGATAAAAACTACAGATCATCGCTCAAAAAATGAGCCCAAATAAATCCCTGTATACGGAAAAATACAGTCATGGCCATAAAACAATAAGTTTGCACCCCTGAAATTTTTCTAGAAAATGAAGTATTTCTCTTATATTTTGCTATACACATGTTTATGCCCTTTGTGATTATTGGAACTAAACCTAAAAAAAAAAAAAAAAAAAAAAAAAGCAAATTGGACATAATGTCACACCAAACTCCAAAAATGGGCTGGACAAAATTATTGGCACCCTTTCAAAATTGTGGAAAAATAAGATTGTTTCAAACATGTGATGCTCCTTTAAACTCACCTGGGGCAAGTAACAGGTGTGGGCAATATAAAAATCTCTCACAAATGATCCCCAGGGTGAGTCAGGAACCATGATTTTTATAGATACAAAAAAAATAAAAAAATAAAAAAAAACACACAGGGCCTAAGCCAGGGGCAAAAGATCCCTTTTTAAAGAAACCCCCCTACTAAAATGTAACTTTTCCTATACTTGTGTTAAAAATAAAATGACTTATGATTTAAAAGTACAGCAATACAGTTCCAGATGTGAAGATATACCTGGGATAAACCCACTCATAAGTTTTCACTCATGGTCTGCAGTCCCTCTAAGCTGGAATCATGTATATGCTAATTAAAAAACATGATTTGCCGTCCTCTACTAGTTTCAGTGCATCAGCACCATCCTCATGAGAAATGAATGGCAGACACCCCACCACGTGTTCTCCCCAGCTTTATATGTACTTGGAATGTAGCGTCATAACTCAGTGCCAAATAATCTACCAATTGACGTTTGCAACACAGGGAACCAATGTTCACATATGTGTAACCTTTACCTGTTCTGTAATTGTCCAATAAGAGTATAAAGAGATGATGCCATCCTCTGCTGTCATCGAGGAGCGCTGATACTCCTGTTGTAGTTATAAACACTGTTTGATTACCGTTATGATCATCTTATATTACATTACATAACAGCCAAGATGATCATAATGGTAATCAAACAGTGTTTATAACTACAATAGCTAGTTGATATACCAGACAGCACCCAGGCGCAATAAGCCCTGGATACCAGCATTGATATGCAAGTTCCTGCGCATGCGCAGGATATTTTAAATACTCAGATTTATATTTGAGTTTTTGCACATGCTTTTAATATCCGGACATACATCCAAGTTTTTGCACGTGTGCAGTATGTATCTAAATACTTAGACTGATATCTAAGTTTGCACGCATGTGCAAAACTATGGGAAGCCAGCGCCGTATCATGTGAATGGTCACATGATTGGAATATCGGTGCTCCTAGATGACAGCAGAGGATGACATCACCTCTCTACAGGTAACCAGGGTTCTTATTGGACAATTACAGAACAGGTAAAGGTAATACATACCTGCGTTGCAAACGGCGATTGGTAGGTTATGTGGCACTGAGTTATGACGCTACATACCAAGTACATATAAGGCTGGGGAGAACACGTGGAGGGGTGTCTGCCATTCATTCCTCCTGAGGATGGTGCTGATACACTGAAACTAGTAGAGGACTGCAAATCATGGTTTTTAATTAACATAAAGAAGAGTACAGCTTAGGGGGACTGCAGACTCTGAGTGAAAACTTATGAGTGGGTTTATCCCAAGTATATTTTCACATCTGGAACTGTATTGCTGTACTTTTAAATCATAAATCATTTAATTTTTAACACAAGTATAATCAAAGTTACATTTTAGTAGGGGGGTTTCTTTACAAAGGGATCTTGTGCCCCGGGCTTAGGCCCTAGGTTTTTTGTATCTTCAATATAAAAATCACACCTGAAAGCAGATAAAAAAAAGTTCACTTAGTCTTTGCATTGTGTGTCTGTGTGTGCCACACTAAGCATGGACAACAGAAAGAGGAGAAGAGAACGGTCTGAGGACTTGAGAACCAAAATTGTGGAAAAATATCAACAATCTCAAGGTTACAAGTCCATCTCCAGAGATCTAGATTTGCCTTTGTCCACAGTGCGCAACATTATCAAGAAGTTTGCAACCCATGGCACTGTATCTAATCTCCCTGTGTGTGGACGGAAGAGAAAAAATTATGAAAAGGTGTCAACGCAGGATAGTCCGGATGGTGGATAAGCATCTCCAAACAAGTTCCAAAGATATTCAAGCTGTTCTGCAGGCTCAGGGAGCATCAGTGACCCAGGAGGACCCCACTGCTGACACAGAGACATAAAAAGCAAGACTACATTTTGCCAAAATGAATTGAGTAAGCCAAAATCCTTCTGGGAAAATGTCTTGAGGACAGATGAGACCAATATTGAGCTTTTTGGTAAAACACATCATTCTACTGTTTACCAAAAACGGACCCAGAACCTACAGTGAAATATGGTGGAGGTTCAATGATGTTTTGGGGTTGTTTTTGCTGCATCTGGCACTGGGTGTCTTGAATGTGTGCATCATGAAATCTGAGGATTACCAACAGATTTTGGGTCGCACTGTACAGCCAAGTGTCAGAAAGATGGGTTTGTGTCCGAGATCTATGGTCATCCAAAACGACAATTATCCCAAACATACGTCAAAAAGCAGCCAGAAATGGATGGGAACAAAGCACTGGAGAGTTCTGAAGTGACCAGCAATGAGTCCAGAGAGACCTGGAGCAGTTTGCAAAGGAAGAGTGGTCCAACATTCTGGCTGAGAGGTGTAAGAAACATATTGATTATAGGAAGCGACTGATTTCAGTTATTTTTTCCAAAGGTTGTTCACTCAAATATTAAATTAAGGGTGCCAATAATTTTGTCCAGCCCATTTTTGGAGTTTGGTGTGACATTATGTCCAATTTGCTTTTTTTGCTCCCTTTTTTGGTTTAGTTCCAATACACACAAAGGGAATAAACATGTGTATAGAAAAACGTGTTACTGCAATCCTTTTCTGTGAGAAATACTTAATTTCTTAATTTGACAATTTTAAGTGTACTACTTTTTGTACAAAAAGTTATAATTTTTTAAGTAAAGTAGTTTTTTTTTTAAGTAGTAACGTGAAACAAAAACTATACAAATTGGGTATCTTTCTAATCATATGTACTTACAGAGTTAAATGGGTACTCTGGTGGAAAACTTTCTTGTTTTTTAAATCAACTGGTGCCAGAAAGTTAAACAGATTTGTAAATTACTTCTATTAAAAAATCTTTCCAGTAGTTATTAGCTGCTGAATACTACAGAGGAAATTATTTTCTTTTTGGAACACAGAGCTCTCTGCTGACATCACGAGCACAGTGCTCTCTGCTGACATCTCTGTCCATTTAAGGAACTGTTAGCTATGGGGATTTTCTCCTACTCTGGACAGTTCCTAAAATAGACAGATATGTCAGCAGAGAGCTCTGTGTTCCAAAAAGAAAATAAATTCCTCTGCAGTATTCAGCAGCTAATAAGTACTGGAAGGATTAAGATTTTTTTATAGAAGTAATTTACAAATCTGTTTAACTTTCTGGCACCAGTTGATTAAAAATAGAAGCCCGAGAAAGTTGCTGAATTGTTTTCTTTTCTTTTTTTCAATTTCTCCCCACAAATATATATTTTTTCATTTCACAATATTTTAACCCCTTAAGGACGCAGCCCATTTGGGCCTTAAGGACGCAGACAATTAAATTTTTACACTTTCATTTTTTCCTCATCTCCTTCAAAAAATTATAACTCTTATATTTTCATCGACAGACTAGTATGAGGGCTTGTTTTTTTTGCACGACCAGTTGTCCGTTGTAATGCCATCACTCACTTTACCATAAAATGTATGGCGCAACCAAGAAAATACTATTTGTGTGGTGAAATTAAAAAGAAAACCGCAATTTTGCTAATTTTGGAAGGTTTTGTTTTCACGCTGTACAATTTATGGTAAAAATGATATGTGTTCTTTATTCTTTGGGTCAATACGATTAAAATGATACCCATGATAATAAACTTTTCTATTACTGTTGCGCTAAAAAAAAAAAAAAAAAAATCGCAAACTTTTTAACCAAATTAGTACGTTTAAAATCCCCCTATTTTGAAGACCTATAACTTTTTCATTTTTCCGTATAAGCGGCGGTATGAGGGCTAATTTTTTTGCACCATGATCTGTACTTTTTATTGATACCATATATGCTTATATAGAACTTTTAATCCATTTTATATAATTTTTTGGGGGAATAAAATGGTATAAAAAAGCATCTATTTTGGACTGTTTTTTATTTTTACGTTCACGCCGTTCACCGTACGGTATCATTAACATTTTATTTTAATAGTTGGGATATTTACGCTTGCGGCGATACCAAATACTATATATACTCGAGTATAAGCCGAATTTTTCAGCATAATTTTTCGGGCTGAAAACGCCCCCCTCGGCTTATACTCGAGTGAACCCTCCACCTGTCAATCCCTTCTCAGTGGTCTTCAACCTGCGGACCTCCAGATGTTGCAAAACTACAACTCCCACCATGGCATGCTGGGAGTTGTAGTTTTGAAACCTCTGGAGGTCCGCAGGTTGAAGACCACTGCGGCCTTTGTCATCATCCAGACCCCCCTTTAGTTTTCTACTCACCTCCCCTCGGTGGGAAGGAAGGGTGAGCTGGTCCGGGCCATCTATGCTGCAGGGACCGTTGAGAGGGTTAGTCATTCTGGGCTGTCCATTTTCACCGGGGTGCCCTCTTCTCCGCGCTCCGGGCCGGCCCCAGACTAGTGACGTTGCCTTGACGACGACGCACAGGGACGTTCATTCGCATGCGTCTCTGTGCGTCGTCGTCAAGGCAACGTCACTAGTCTGGGGCCCCCCCCGGTGAAAATGGACAGCCCGGAACGACTAACCCTCCCCATCGGACGGTCCCTGCAGCATAGATGGCCCGGACCAGCTCACCCTTCCTTCCCACTGCGGGGAGGTGAGTAGAAAACTAAAGGGGGGGTCTGGATGATGACAAAGGCCGCAGTGGTCTTCAACCTGCGGACCTCCCGAGGTTTCAAAACTACAGCTCCCAGCATGCCCGGACAGCCAATGGCTGAAGGGATTGACAGGTGGTGATGAAGGGGGGGGGGGAATGATGACATGGGGATGATGTTGTATTTCCCACCCTAGGCTTATAGTCGAGTCAATAACTTTTCCTGGGTTTTTGGGGTGAAATTAGGGGCCTCGGCTTATGTTCGGGTCGGCCTATACTCGAGTATATACGGTATGTATATAAAATATATTTTTAACACTTTTTGGGGGTGAAATAGGGAAAATGGGACAATTTACGTTTTTATTGGGGGAGGGGGTTTTTCACATTTTTTTACTTTATTTTGTTTACTTTAATTTTTACACTTTAATATTATTTTTCACTCGATTGCTAATACTGTTCAGTGCTATGTATAGGACATAGCACTGATCAGCATTATCAGTCATCATCTGCTCTGGTCTGCAGGAAGGCAGATCAGAGCAGAAGACGCCGGGAAGGCAGCGGAGCCAGGTGAGGGGCAGCGCTGCGGGCGATCCAATCATCCATTTTAGTGACCGGGATGCTGCAGATGCCGTGATCTGTATTGATCAAGGCATCTGAGGGGTTAATGGCGGACATCCGCGGGATCGCGGATGTCCACCATTATGGGCGGGTCCCTGGCTGCGATTCGCAGCCGGGACCTGCCGCGCATGATCCGGGCATCGCTCCGATGCTCGCGGTTATGCTTAGGACGTAAATGTACGTCCTGGTGCGTTAAGTACCACCTCACCAGGACGTACATTTACGTCCTGCGTCGTTAAGGGGTTACATGAGTGACTGATGTCATTACAAAGTACAATTGGTAGCACACAAAAAAAAGCTCTCATATGGGTCTATAGGTGAAAAATTGAAAGTGTTATGGCTATTAGAAGGCGAAGAGGAAAATATCCCACACAAAAAAAATGTGTCCAGTCATTGAGGGATTAAAAATCTACCCCTAATTCATGGGCCCTATTAAACCAAACTCCCAGTCACTTAGCTTCTCTAATATATATATATATATATATAACTCAACGTGTGTGTGTATGTATGTGTGTATGTTCCAGCATCACGTCCAAACGGCTAAAGATACTAACATGAAACTTGGTACACATGTTACTTATATGTCAACAACAAACATAGGATAGGTGATTTGACCCTTACTCACCCCCATTTGCCAGGGGCGGGGTTTATGTTTAAACGGCTGGAGATATTTCAATAACTGGTACACATATTACGGGTCGGGATAGGAGGACAGGAAAGGAGGTCGAGATAGGAGGACAGGAAAGGAGGTTCAGATAGGAGGACGGGATACTAGGACGGGATAGGAGGACGGGAAAAGAGGTCGAGATATGAGGATGGGAAAGGAGGAGGGGATAGGAGGTCGGGATAGGAGGTTCGAGATATGACAGCAATATATGAGGACGGGATATGAAGTCAAAAGCTTCCTCCTTTGTTTATTTTCCTCCCCAACCAGGATTAGGAAGGAATAACCGGGCATTGTCGGGTACTCAGCTAGTACATAATAAATCCACACAATCAAGAATACACAACACTCATATGAAGCCTACATCAGAGTTTAATGGTTGGAAATAATTTCCCTCCCCCTTAATTTATACACAAACACATTGGGCCTCATATACTAAGCTGAAACCAACCGTTTTTTGACTGGTTATTTTGGCGCAGAGTGTCTGAGATATGTCTGCGTCAGTCTGCGCCAGTTTGCGACAGTGTGCGCCTGAAAAATCCAACAAACCCGAAATTGCACTGTGAAAAGCCAAAAAGGGTGTGTGGTCTGTCGCAAATGGGCGTGATCTGCCCATAAGAGGGTGTGGTTTCACAACTCAACCGATTTACTATTGAATTCACAGAAAATCCTGTGGATAAATGGCTGGAAATATCGAAAAAGCTGGTATGAAAATCTTCCCGACTTTTCCCAATAGTAAATAGAGAGGAATCCTGCAAGTCTGAAACGACTTTTCCCACTAGTAAAAACCCGAAACTCTTAGTAAATGAGGCCCATTGTAGGTAAACAAAAAAAAAAAAAAAAAGTATGAAGAATGTGAATGAGGCACTATCACGAAATCTTAAGCAGCATCGGCAAGTATCATATTCAAATATACATGTAGAAATATAAATTTTTGAGGCTCAAAGTCTTTTGCTTTTCTTTTTTCACTTTATACTAACCTTTATTATGTCATGATGAGTGCTTTCCTTATGAATATTGTGCACAATATGCTCTTTGGGGAATATATTTTCTTGTTTTTGTGATGGTAATGTTGAACAGCATTTTCAAAGAACTTATTGAAAGTCTATACAGTAGTTTTTTTTGGGGCTTTAATTGTATACAACTGACTTTTCATGCAAAACCTATAATACAATACAAAAGATATGTAAATCAATACATTTCTCCTTCATATATCTCCTAATGCTATTACATCTGGGATTTTTCTTAAACCTTTAACCTCCTCTTTCTTGCTGTGTTGTTCTTGAATTCTGCATAAACTCCTACACAGCTTTATAGAGGTATCAGTTACTTCTTGCACATTAAAGGGGTACTCCACTGCCTCAGAGTTCAGAACATTTTGTTCCGAATGCCGAGTGTGGGCACAGGGGCGCATCGCCAGTCATCTGGCAGGGAGCCAAGTTTGCTCTGTGCACTGGATGTCTGGGGCGCTGCAGCCAAGATCACGGGGGACCCCAGTGGTGGGACCCATGCCATCAGACATCTTATCCCCTATTCTTTTGATGGGGGATAAGTTGTCAAGGGGCAGAGTGGCTCTCCTGGAGTTAATTCTAAAAATGATGTTACCAGGGGTCAATATAAAAAGCAATTGTAACTTAAGGTGATGGAGAAGAAACGTTATCATCAAAGATGGTCCTTAGCAGTAGAACGCTGAAACAGGGAAATTAAAATGTTACAGTCATTTGAAAAAACTTTTGACATTTTGCCCAGACTGAGGCCTTCTGAGTCCTGAGAGCCACTGTGATGGTGAGTTATAAGCAAGTGCGTGGAAGCATGCTCTCTGGCTGCAGATCTGACCTTTTAATTGCAGAGAAAAGAGCAGGTGTGATTCACAGCCAAAATATCAATATCCATAGTACCCCTTTAAAAGGGGTTATCCAAGAAAAAACTTTTTTTTTTTATATATCAACTGGCTCCAGAAAATTAAACAGATTTGTAAATTACTTCTGTTAAAAAATCTTAATCCTTTCAGTACTTATGAGCTTCTGAAGTTAAGGTTGTTCTTTTCTGTCTAAGTCCTCTCTGATGACACCTGTCCAGTTTAGAAGCAAATCCCCATAGCAAACCTCTTCTAAACTGGGCATTTCCCGAGACAGGTGTCATCAGAGAGCACTTAGACAGAAAAGAACAACCTTAACTTCAGAAGCTCAAAAGTACTGAAAGGATTAAGATTTTTTAACAGAAGTAATTTACAAATCTGTTTAACTTTCTGGAGCCAGTTGATATATATATATAAAAAAGTTTTTTTTTTCCTGGAATACCCCTTTAAGGATTAATATTACTCAAAAAGTAGGCTGGGGTCTGTTGTAATGCTTAGGATTGAACTCCATGCACCTTAATTGCACAGATAAGATGGCAACAGCCTTGTAAGAATATAGTAAAATCCAAAGTCCAAACATTTTTAAGAATATTCAACATGGAGGTAAAGGTAAAGACTGTGACTCAAATAGATGGTATATCAAAAATCAAACAACGCCTACCTGGTAAGAGCTCTAAGGTTAAATTAAGTGTTTATCCCTATATGTGCCTCCACAATAGGTCTATACGGGTTGTCTCTTCATAACCCCTTTACTGTGGAAGGCTCGTTGTGAATCATTAATGTATTAAACATCAATTCTGGATGGAATAGCTTTTTCATCTAATTATGTAATATATACACTCCATTCCCAAGATGCATATATTCAAGATTATCCATGTGGAACAATAGATAATTTATTTATCTCCTACCATTGACTGATTTTCCTGTACACTGGGAGATCATAGTCTGAGTTACAAATACAAATCTGTGGTATAAACTACAGTAGACAGATAAAATGGCTTCTTATTATAATTATTTGACAAATGTGTTCAGTATCGGTTGTTTATAAGGTCTTTCTCCTTTGATAAATACTTGCTATCATTTTGGGATTTGAAAATAAAGGAGGTCACACAGGCTTTTCATGTCTTGCAGGAAAGTACCTGGAGACTTGTTTGAATTAGCAAATTAGGTGTAAGATAATGAAACAAATGCTAATTTTCATGCATACAGTGGTCCCTCAAGTTACAATATTAATTGGTTCCAGGACGGCCATCGTATGTTGAAACCATTGTATGTTGAGACCATAACTCTATGGAAACCTGGTAATTGGTTCTAAAGGCACCAAAATGTCATCCAAAAATAGGAAAAAGTGAGAATTAAAGAAAAATAAGTAGATAACTGATATAGATAAAGCAAATCCTTACATATAAAAGTAAGAAAGATCTGCTGGAAGCTGTAAATCACTGTCTATGTCAGTGTTTCCCCAAGCAGGGAGCCTCCAGCTATTGCAAAACTACAACTCCCAGCATGCCCGGACAGCCAAAGGCTGTCCGGGCATGCTGGGAGTTGTAGTTTTGCAACAGCTGGGGGTGCCCTGCTTGGGAAAACACTGGTCTATGTAGAGGACAGGAGCTTCTTCGGGGTCCTATACAGTACACACAGTGTCCTAAAAAAGTAACATGGAGTCGCCCTCACCTGGCGTCCAAAGGAGCAGGTAACCCTGGTACAGGTAAAGTGTACAGAACATGTATAACCTCCCTGTACTGTAGGGGGCGCTACCAGACACCAGTCAGTGCATACACTTCAGTAATACAGGGGTTTTACCAGTGAATGCCCATTCTGATTGGTCGGTTCTTCCAGCCATTGACACGTTTCACAGATCTGGACTGTCCGTACATTGTATGTTGAGTCTGGTTTCAACATACAGTGGTCCCTCAACATACGATGGTAATTCGTTCCAAACGAGCCATCGTTTGTCGAATTCATCGTATGTTGAGGGATTCGTGCAATGTAAAGTATAGGAAGCTGTACTCACCTGTCCTCGCCGCTCCGGACCGCGTCCCGCCACTCCCGATTGTGTCCCCGCTGCTCCCTATGGTGTCCCCGGGCCTCCGCTGGGCTCTCCTGGTCTTCTCCGGTCCTCCGCTGTCTTCTCCAGTCCTCCGCTGTCTTCCGCAAGGCCTTACTGGGCCTACGTAGCGACGTCATTACGCCACTGCGTACGCCGTTCCTATTGGATGATGGGACGGTGTGCGCAGCAGCGTATTGACGTCACCGGAGAGGGCCGAGAAGACACCAGAGGACCAGCGCTGGACCCGAAGGGCACCCCGGAGCATCGTGGAGGGGTAAGTAATACTCACCGCACCACACGGGGAACATTAAGCTGCTATCCGGCAGCAGCTTAAGCATTTTGCGCTGCCGGATAGCACTTAATGCGATGGCCCCAACTTAAAAAAGCATCGTATGTCGATGCTGACATCGACATGCGATGGCCTCTGAAAGGCCATCGTATGTCGATTTGATCATATGTCGGGGCCATCGTATGTCGGGGGGTCACTGTACAATGGTCTAGAATAGACCATTGTATGTTGAAACTATTGTATGTTGAGGCCATTGTAAGTTGAGGGATCACTGTATTTTGTGTAATTAAATGTTGCACTTCAAAATGGGTCACCTTTAGTAAGGATGTTGTCCCTTTAGTCAGGCATGTTTTAGTGCTTTTCTTTGCGTATTGGTTTCATTAAAACAAAGATTTAGACATTTACTCTCCATGGTGTTGACCTGCAGTATCAGTGCTGGCTATTATTTCATCTGGAATAATGTCAATCTGTAGTTTTGCACTTCATTTCGTGAATGTGATGTCTGTTTTTTCCTGAAAATTATATCAGCCAATAACGTGTATTTATTCATTAGATAAAGCTATGGCACCAGCAAAGTGACAAATGTCCCCAAATATCCTCGACTTCCAGTCCCGTTCAGTGACATAGCTGACATTTGTATTGTTTGCCTACTTTTAAGGCCACTAATAAGGAGTTTATAATAGAACAATCTCTAATGTTCAGATTTTGCTTGCCCATTAAAATAACCAACCACGTTGGTTTAGTTACCAACGTGGTTGGTTATTTTAATAGGCAAGCAAAATCTGAACATTAGAGATTGTTCAATTATAAACTCCTTATTTAAACAGCATTTAGCCTTTAAACAGCATCTAACTAATGGCGTCCAGTATAAAATTTAAAGGCTTATTTTCTAACAAGATGTGAAAGGTCTGTAAAATGTAAATATATTCCGAGAATTATTCTTTGTGATGAACTTTGTTTATCAAAGGCCATAAGTATTTGTACAGCGGAGCAAGCAAATTGCTGGATTTTCTACAAGCTGTGCTCTCCGAAGCAGATCAGTCTGCCTATTCTGCTCGATGCATTTAGTTACATTAGTGTCATGTGCATGCCTCTCTTTTAAGGGAGGTTTTTGTTTTCTACCTAATTATTTGAACAATTCCTGTGATCTCTTTTGTTTTCACAGGGGTGCCTTCGAATCAGATTTTGTAATGCCCTTTGCTCTCTTACATTTCTGCTCCACTGCTGAAGTCCCATTGTTTAATAGTGGATATTTATACACTGATGGCAGGAATAGTTTTCTTACTGACATCCCGTGCATGCTTTTCGTAGACATTACATAACAGGAGATGCTCTTGAAACACTGAGGCATAACAGATAAAATGCACCATTGCTTCCCTCAAGCTACTCTCATTACAAGCAAAGGCTTTGGTAAAGGAATGTTTGTAAATTAGTAAATTGAACAGTCTATAACTTTAAACATACAAGAATGGAGTTGACTGGACGGCAACACTTTAGTTCTGCAGTTGTAGTGTTCCTGAGGGAGGAAACTATTTCACTAAAGAAAGTTTACCAGACAGATAAAGGTTATCAACCTGTCCATAAGGCAAACAAATCAATGTGCCTTAGTTATGTGTGCTACTGTACCTAAATGTGCCTACTTTATTATTATTTTGCAGTTCTTTACTATATGGTGAGCTGAAGGGTAAACTATAATCTTTATCCACATTCTTGCAGATACAGTGGATAATCAGCCCTGGTCTAAGCCCTGCAAACTAAAGGTTGTGAGAGGGGAGTTACAGCAAGGCAGGGGTTATATCACAAAAGCAGCCCTGGTCTAAGCAGTAAACTGCAAACTAAAGGTTGTGAGAGGGGGGTTACAGCAAGGCAGGGGTTATATCATAAAAGCAGCCCTGGTCTAAGTTGTGGAGTTTAGCTGATGATGATGTTGATGATTTACCCTTTAGGAGCAATGTGGCCCCTTTGGAAGAGACAAACCACCTCAGACTACGCAGCCCCGTGTTCTCTCTGTGGCTAGAGACAGAATTCCCATAGCAACAGGAAATTGGCAGCAGTGTGCAGGGAAGTAAGACACCTAGTGGTTATGATTGTAGAGGTTTTATCAGGGGTAAAGAGTGATTTGTGATAAATGAAATGATTTACAGATTTGTTAGGAATAACTTATGCTAGAAAATAGAGGGAAAATATTTCAAATTACAGTGATGATTTTACATTGATCTGTCTATCTAGTAAGGAAGAATATGTTATTGTAAGTTCATTTAGCCTTCAAATGTGCAAATGAAAGGGACAATGGGGGAGATTTATCAAAACCTGTGGAGAGGAAGAGTGGTGCAGTTGGCCATGGCAACCTATCAGATTGCTTCTTTCAAATGAAAGAAGCAAACTGATTGGTTGCTATGGGCAACTGCACTACTCTTCCTCTGCACAGGTTTGATTAATCTCTCCCAATAGGTGCACTTTAGACATCGGCAAAACAACCCTCTAAAGGAAATTATTTTGCAAGTGGTTGAATGAGACAATTACTTAAAGGGATATTCCAGGATTTCTTTTTTCTTTGACTGTGCCAGAGGGGCTGTAAAGTTAGTGTAGTTCATAATATAGTGTCTGTACCTGTGTATGACTGTTTTCTCACAATTCTTATGTGATTTTCACCCCAATATTTATTTTTAACAGCATACAAAATGACTGTTGTCTCAGATTTTTCCCAGGTTGCAATGCAGCCGAGACCTGACTGTCAGGATTCGGCAGGCTGGAGGTGGATCCTCTGTGTCAGAGAGGGATTGGCGTGGACCGTGCCGGCGGACCGGTTCTAAGTTGCTACTGGTATTCACCAGAGCCCGCCGCAAAGCGGGATGGTCTTGCAGCGGCGGTAGCAACCAGGTCGTATCCACCGGCAACGGCTCAACCTCTCTGACTGCTGAGATAGGCACGGTACAAGGGATTAGGCTAGAGCAAGGTCGGACGTAGCAGAAGGTCAGGGCAAGTGGCAAGGATCGTAGTCAGGGGCAACGGCAAGAGGTCTGGAACACTGGCTTGGGATACACAAGGAACGCTTTCACTGGCACAATGGCAACAAGATCCGGCAAGGAAGGGGAGGCTATATAGGAAGTGCACAGGTGAACACACTAATTAGAACCAGGCGCCAATCAGTGGTGTACCGGCCCTTTAAATCGCAGAGAGCCAGTGCGCGCGCGCCCTAGGGAGCGGGGCCGTGCGCGCCGGGACAAAACAGACGGGGAACGAGTCTGGTAAGCGGGCCGGGATGCGAACCGTGAGCGGGCGCGTCCCGCATTGCGAATCGCATCCCGGCTAGGGACATTATCGCAGCGCTCCCGGTCAGCGGGTCTGACCGGGGCGCTGCGAGCGCTCCGGGGAGGAGCGGGGACCCGGAGAGCTCAGCTTAACAGTACCCCCCCCTTGGGTCTCCCCCTCTTTTTAGAACCTGAAAATTTGTGAATAAGGTCTTTGTCGAAAATGTTAACCTCGGATTCCCATGACCTCTCCTCAGGACCGCAATTTTCCCAATCTACAAGAATTTTTTTTTACCTCTGACCGTCTTAGATGCGAGAATTTCTTTAACCGAGAAGACATCTGAGGAGCCGGAGACAGGAGTAGGAGCAACAACCTTGGGAGAGAAGCGGTTAAGGATAAGCGGTTTAAGGAGAGAGACATGAAAAGCATTAGGAATACGGAGAGAAGGGGGAAGAAGGAGTTTGTAGGAAACAGGATTGATTTGGCACTTGATTTTAAAGGGTCCAAGATAACGTGGTCCCAGTTTATAACTGGGGACACGGAAGCGGATATACTTGGCGGAGAGCCACACTTTGTCACCAGGATCAAAGACAGGAGGAGTTCTTCTTTTTTTGTCGGCATGCTTTTTCATCTGGGATGAGGCCTGTATGAGGGATTTTTGAGTCTCTTTCCAGATGGTGGAGAAGTCCCGGGTAACCTCATCAACAGCGGGCAAACCAGAAGGCGTGGGAGTGGGGAGGGGGGGAAGAGGGTGACGGCCGTACACCACAAAGAACGGGGATTTAGCGGAGGACTCAGAGACTTTGAAATTGTACGAGAATTCGGCCCAGGGTAGAAGATCGGCCCAATCATCCTGGCGGGAGGAAACAAAATGTCGCAAATAGTCACCAAGAACCTGGTTAACTCTGTCCACTTGCACATTGGATTGGGGATGATAGGAAGATGAGAAATTTAATTTGATTTTAAGCTGATTACAGAGGGCCCTCCAGAATTTCGACACAAATTGAATGCCTCTATCCGAGACGATATGCGTGGGAAGTCCGTGAAGGCGAAAAATGTGCACAAAAAATTGTCCCGGAGCGCTCGGCGTAACACTGACTCACTAGTCAGCTGATGACAGGGAGCCTGTCTGCTTCAATGGGTGGAGGGATTGCTTGGTGCAATAGCTGAATGCACCCTGATTGAAAACAGGTCTTTTGAATGGATGCAGCTCATTTATGTTTTAATGGGTGGGGTGGCTAATGTGTGGGAGGGAGTAAAACGGAATTATGGGAAAGAAGAAAACTGAAAAAGGAAATACCAGTTCACAAAAAGCTAGCCACAGTGTTCAGGTAATCTCACAACGTAGCCATTTAGCCCCAAGACAAGCGCAGATCCTTACTAAGCATGTCCATTACTGTCATGCAGGTACATACTAAAATCACCTTATGGTGGATAACCCCTTTCAGTACTAGTTATTACTAATAACTTATCCTAACTGATTCTTCTATAGCAGTGATGGCGAACCTATGGCACGCGTGCCACAGGTGGCACGCCAAGCCCGCTCTGTGGGCATGCGGACATAGTTCGCCATGGATGCCTTTTGATGCGTGCGATTATACAGTGGGTCGCACAATGAAGGGGCCGGCCGGGACGCACGAGAGCAGACAATTTAAAAAGCGAGCAGAGCCAGGCTCCGGCGGTAAGTTAGCTCCCTGCTGCGTGGCCCGGTCCCTTCAATGTGCGGCCTACTGACTGACTCTCCTCCCAGCAGTGCACAGCACTGGGAGGTGAATTAACCCCACCACAGCTGGTCGCCGTTAATAAACGGCACAGCCGTGCAGTGGGCGCATGAAGAGAGCTCAAGAGTTGAGCTTGCTTCATGCTGGCTAATGACGGACATCACCGATCCGAGTGATGTCCGGCATTAACACTTTAGACATTAGGTGTTTAAAATGCTGAAGTGACTGCTGGTAGCTCAGTGGAGCTGATTGTGACACTGGCGGCATAATGCCGGGTCCAGATCAGCTGAGAGGACAGGCGGAGGTTACCTACCTGCCTCTGTCCTGTCCCATCGGAGCTCCAATAATGCTGAAAGCCTCTGCAGGCTGTAGTAATGGAGCGCCGATAACATTGATCAGTGATATGCCTATGGCACAACAGTGATCAGTGTCTGCAATCACTAGATTGCAGCGCAGGTAGTAGAACAGTCCCCATGACAGTTTTTTCCTAACAGGGTGCCTCCAGCTGTTGCAAAACTACAACTCCCAGCATGCCTGGACAGCCTTTGGCTGTCTGGGCATGCTGGGAGTTGTAGTATTGCAACAACTGGAGACACACCATTTGCAAAACTCTGCCCTATGGGGACTAAAAAAAATATGTAAAAAGAAAATGTTAAATAATGTTTAAAGTCCCTCCGCCCCCAATAAAAGGTTAAATCAACCCTTTTTTTCCCCATTGTTATATAAAATAATGTTACCAAAAATGAACAAACATATTTGGAATAGCCGGATGCGCTGCATGCATGTCCGAACTATTAAAGGAAAACTATCTGCTTTCCCCCCGCACTAACCAGCAGTACTGGTTGGTAGTGCGGGGTACGCTGATCAGTGGGATCCTTACCATGCCCGGATCCGCCCCGTCATTCTGCTGTAATCTTCTATTTTCGCCATATGCAAATGAGGTGCAATTTTCGTCGATACTTGCATCATTTCTTGGTGAAAAATTCAAAAATTTGAAGCTCTTTGCTTGTAAGGGAAATAGACATTCCAAATAAATTATATATTGATTCACATATACAAGATGTCTACTTTATATTTGCATCATAAAATTGACATGTTTTTACTTTTGGAAGACACCAGAGGGCTTCAAAGTTCAGCAGCAATTTTACAATTTTTCGCAAAATTTTCAAAATCGGAATTTTTCAGGGACCAGTTCAGGTTTGAAGTGGATTTCAAGAGTCTTCATAGAAATACCCCATAATGGACCCCATTATAAAAACTGCACCCCTCAAAGTATTCAAAATCATATTCAGTAAGTGTGTTAACCCTTTAGGTGTTTCACAGGAATAGCAGCAAAGTGAAGGAGAAAATTGAAAATCTTCATTTTTTACACTCGCATGTTCTTGTAGACCCAGTTTTTGAATTTTTGCAAGGGGTAAAAGGAGAAAAATCCTCTCAAAATTTGTAACCCAATTTCTCTTGAGTAAGGAAATACCTCATATGTGTATGTAAAGTGTTCGGTGGGCGCAGTAGAGGGCTCAGAAGGGAAGGAGCAACAATGGGATTTTGGAGAGTGAGTTTTTCTGAAATGGTTTTTGGGGGGCATGTCACATTTAGGAAGCCCCTATGGTGCCAGGACAGCAAACCCCCCCCCCCCCCACATCGCACACTATTATGGAAACTACACCCCTCAAGGAACGTAACAAGGGGTATGGTGAGCCTTAACACCCCACAGGTGTTTGACAACTTTTTGTTAAAGTTGGATGTGTAAATGAAAAAAAAAAAAGTTTTCACTAAAATGCTGGTTTTGCCACAAATTTTACTTTTTTTTTACAAGGGGTAATAGGAGAAAATGCCCCCCAAAATCTGTAACCCCATTTCTTCTGAGTATGGAAATACCCCATGTTTGGACGTCAAGTGCACTGCAAGCGAACTACAATGCTCAGAAGAGAAGGAGCGCCATTGAGCTTTTAGAAAGATAATTTGTTTGGAATGGAAGTAGGGGGCCATGAGCATTTACAAAGCCCCCCGTGGTGCCAGAACAGTGGACCCCCCACATGTGACCCCATTTTGGAAACTACACACCTCACGAAATGTAATAAGGGGTACAGTGAGCATTTACACCCCAGTGGCGTTTGACAGATCTTTGGAACGGACCACTGCTACAAAAATCTGTCAGACACCTGTGGGGCGTAAATGCTCACTGTACCCCTTGTTACAATCCGTGAGAGGTGTAGTTTCCAAAATGGGGTCACATGTGGGTATTTATTTTTTTGCGTTTATGTCAGAACCGCTGTAAAATCAGCCACCCCTGTGCAAATCACCAATTTAGGCCTCAAATGTACATAGTGCGCTCTCACTCCTGAGCCTTGTTGTGTGCCCGCAGAGCATTTTACGCCCACATATGGGGTATTTCCGTACTCAGGAGAAATTGTGTTACAAATTTTGGGGGTCTTTTTTTCCTTTTACCTCTTGTGAAAATAAAAAGTAAAGGGCAACACCAGCATGTTAGTGTAAAAACATTTTTTTTTTACACTAACAGGCTGGTGTAGACCCCAACTTTTCCTTTTCATAAGGGGTAAAAGGAGAAAAAGCCCCCCAAAATTGGTAGTGCAATTTCTCCCGAGTACGGAGATACCCCATATGTGGCCCTAAACTGGTTCCTTGAAATATGACAGGGCTCCGAAGTGAGAGAGCACCATGCGCATTTGAGGACTAAATTAGGGATTGCATAGGGGTGGACGTAGGGGTATTCTACTCCAGTGATTCCCAAACAGGGTGCCTCCAGCTGTTGCTAAATTCCCAGCATGCCTGGACAGTCAGTGGCTGTCCAGAAAGGCGTGGAGTTGTGGTTTTGCAACAGCTGGAGGCTCCGTTTTGGAAACACTGCCATACAATACGTTTTTCATTTTTATTGGGGGGGGGGGACGACGACAGTGTAAGGGGGTATATATGTAGTGTTTTACTCTTTATTACGTGTTAGTGTAGTTTAGTGTTTTTAGGGTACATTCACACTTACGTTACGGTTACAGTGAGTTACGGTGAGTTTCCCGCTAGGAATTTGCGATGCGGCAAAACATTTGTCGCAGCTCATACTTTAAGCAGGAAACTTACTGTAAACCTGCCTGTGTGAATGTAACCTGTACGTTCACATGGGGGGCAAACCTCCAGCTGTTTCAAAACTACAACTCCCAGCATGTACTGACAGACCTTGCATGCTGGGAGTTGTAGTTTTGCAACAGCTGGAGGCACACTGGTTGGAAAACCTTCAGTTAGGTTCTGTTACCTAACTCAGTATTTTCCAACCAGTGTGCCTCCGGCTGTTGCAAAACTACAACTCCCAGCATGTACTGATCACAGAAGGGCATGCTGGGAGATGTAGTTATGCAACAGCTGGAGGTACGCAACTACAACTCCCAGCATGCCGAGACAGCTGTTTGCTGTTTGGGCATGCTGAGATTTGCAGTTTTGCAACATCTGGAATGCTACAATTTAGAGACTACTGAACAGTGATCTCCAAACTGTGGACCTCCAGATGTTGCAAAACTACAAATCCCAGCATGCCCAGACAGCAAACAGCTGTGTGGGAATGCTAGGAGTTGTAGTTTTGCAAGATCTAGAGGGCAGTATAGAGATCACTGTGCAGTGGTCTCTAAACTGTAGACCTCAAGCTGTTGCAAAACTACAAATCCCAGCATGCCCACACGGCAAACAGCTGTCTGGGCATGCTGGGAGTTGTAGTTTTGCAACATCTGGAGGGCTACAGTCTTCTTCTGCCGCCCGCCACCCGCAGATCTCCGTTGCCGCCCACCGATCACCGTCACTCTGCTGCCTCCGGACAAGTAAGTGGACGTCGGCGCCCGGTCCTCTTCGTTTCCCCGTTCTGGCCCGCCTATTGTGGGTGGGCTGGATGGGGAAAACGAAAATAAAGCCCCCCCGCCCCCCGATCTGTTAGTGGTGGTCGCGTCTAGACCACCAATAGCAGGGATAGGAGGGGTGGCACCCCTGCCACCTCACTCCTATCGCTTCAGGGGGATCGTGGGTGTCTTAGACAACCGCGATCCCCCTTATATTCTGGGTCACCGGGTCACCATAGACCCGTAATGACCCGGAATCGTCGCAAATCGCAAGTGTGAATTCACTTGCGATTTGCGCCGATCGCCGACATGGGGGGGTCTAATGACTCCCCTTGGCATTTGAATGGAGTGCCTGCTGATCGATATCAGCAGTCACCCCGGTCCGGTCCCGCGCGCGTCGGGGACCGAAATTCCCCCGGGAGTATGGATACGCCCTTCGTCCTTAAGTACAAGGACGCAAGGGCGTATGCATACGCCCTTCGTCCCCAACAGGTTAAGGTAGCACCAACCCCTTTTGACAACGGTAAAAAAAATTAAAAATACTCACCTGGTTCCCGAAGTCAGTGGCGTGTCCTCTCTTCTTTCTGACTCTATGCCTCTTGTGGTTGCTCACATACTGTGGGCGGCCACAAGAGTAATTGAAAGAGCGAGGAGCCAATGGCTTATCGCTCTGTCAACACAGCCGAGAAGCCTGATGGAGTGAGAGGGAGCGATCTGTAAAACAGGAAACTGTGTCCCTGTGTGGAGAGTCACATTGCGCTACAGCGATGCAGTTTTCTTCAGTACATCATCAGGTTCTGCAGAGTGGCGATGCGTATATTGTACGCATCACTACTCACATAGGGGACGAGTTAGGCAGCTGCGAGGCCCCCTCCAGCACGAGGCCTTAGGCGGCCGCCTACCTTGCCTAGTAGGAGAGATACCTATGGCAGCCTTTCCAGGTTGCACACACAGATTCTCATAGTTTAGTTTATAAGGTTGATAAAAGACAAAAGTCCATCAAGTTCAACCTAAAACCCTACTGCAATATAAAACAAATGGTACGGAGTTCAAGGGACAGCTGGATATATAGTCTGAAAATGATTATTTATTAGTGTAATAAAAAGATAAATGACAGATATTTGTAATGCCCTCTGTGAGGTCACAGGGCCCTTGTGGCTCACTTTGGGCTAATTTGTCTCATAAAATGTATAAAACAACATGAATAAAATATATTTAGAACATAAAACACCCTTAAAATAGTATGGTTGCTAATGCGTCTTATAATAGTTCTGTATTGCCCGTAATAGCTATATGGGCATGCTGTGACCTGTAGTCTAGTTAGGTAGCAATGTCCAGATATGGCCACAAATAGTAATGTGAGTAGAACAGTTCCAATGGATAGCTTTAGTTATGCTTTCCTGAGGTGAAATAATGCCTTTTCATCCTCAATAAATGTACATATTAAACTGTAAAGCAGTGCAGACTGGTGCACGGCACCTCTCACCATTAAATGATACCGCCAATCCATGGCGCAGGATGCCTCTGCAATCTAATACTCTCACGTCCTGGAGTTGACAGCGCAACTCCGATGTGGATAGAAGCGCTGTGTCGGCGGTGGTATCAGTCAGCCAGCAGTGCGTGCCTTTGCCGGAGGTCCGTCTCAGCGTTTTCGGAGGTGAAGTATGCCGCGGGCAGGAGTGAAGTGGGGTGCAAGCCGGGTGCAAGCTTCACTCCTTCCTGTTACATTTTTACCTAGTGCGTCACTGATTTGTGACAGCAGTGACAGTTCGCCACAGTTTTTTTTTTTACTTCTTGTGGCGCTTTTTGTTTCAGTTTTTCCGTTGTTATAAAAAACAGTGAAAAAGAAAAAAAACATATAATTATATATATTAGCTATTTGTGACATCTTATAGTACTAGTGGTGCTGTTACAGTTTCAGTTTTTTTTTTATCCATACTCTCCTAACCGCGAGCTTAGTTCTAGGGATTTAGGACAGCGGTGACAGTTCACCACTGTTTTAATAATGAAAATTGTCCACCCCCCAGTGATCCAAATTTTGATTACATATATAAAATTCGGACCCTTGTTAATTATTTAAATCAAAAAATTTTCAGAAGTGTACACCCCAGAAAAAGAGATTGCAGTGAACGAATCTCTTGTGCACTTCAAAGGAAGGTTGCACTTTAGGCAATACCTGCCTAACAAACGGGCCAGGTATGGGGTAAAACTTTATAAATTGTGCGAGAGCGCAACCGGCTATACGCACAAATTCAGAGTCTATGAGGGGAAAGACTCTAAAATAGAGCCCCTAGAGTGTCCCCCTGTACTAAAAACAACGGGGAAAATAGGATGGGTTCTAGTTCACCCCCTGCTAGATCAAGGGTATAACATCTACCTTGATAATTTTTACACTAGCGTCCCATTACTAAAATGCCTGTTTGCCAAGGGTACTGTGGCTGTGGTACCATCAGGCGAAATCAAAGGGATCTGCCTAAAATTTTTGTACGGCAAAAGTTGAAGAAGGGGGAAAGCAAGGCTGTGTGCAAGGACAACATGATGCTTGTGAAGTACCAGGACAAGCGGGATTTCCTTGTACTAACCACTTTACACCCAAACAGATCAACCCTTGTCCAAGTCCGTGGTACCACAGAGAGTGCCCCTAAACCTGTGTGTATCCAGGACTATAATAAGTTCATGGGAGGGGTGGATATGTCAGACCAGGCCTTGCAGCCGTACACTGCCCTACGCAGAACTAAGACCTGGTATAACAAATTGCCACTGCACCTCTTCCAAATTACCCTGTACAATTCATTTGTGGTGTACAAACGTGCAGAAAATACATGCACATACCTGCAATTTCAGGAAAATGTTATTAAGGACTTTCTGTTTGGGAATCCGGAAGGGGAGGGAAGCAGAGCCACAGGATCGGAGAACAGAATAGTTCCAGGGCAACATTTTCCTGCAGTAGTTCCCCCTAGAGAATCGGGGAGTAGGCAACAGAAAAGGTGTCGGCTGTGCTCCAAGCGTGGCATTAGAAAATGCACTTTATACCACTGTGAGACATGTCCCCACAAACCCGGTCTGTGCATTGAAGACTGTTTTAAAATCTTTTACACAACATATGATATCTAAATTTGTCCCCTTTAATTATTTTTAGAATGACTTTGGATAACTCTACCAAACGCACCCTTGGAATGGCATGTGAGCAATTCATTTAATTTCCCCTTTTTCTCCACTACACTATTTCCAAAAATCTAATTGGCAAACCCCTAATAAAACTAAAAATTCCCATTATACACCTAGATGAATACATGGGGGCTTCCTAAATGCGGCATGCCCCCAGAGCAAAATTTGCTTCAAAAAAGCCAAATGTGACTCCTCTTCTGAGACCTGTAGTGCGCCAGCAGAGCACTTTTCACCCCCATATGGGGTGTTTTCTGAATCGTGAGCAATTGGGCTTCAAATTTTGGGGGGTATTTTCTGCTATTACCCTTTTAAAAAAAATGTACAATTTTTGGGAAACCAAGCATTTTAGGTAAAAAAAAAAATTTTTTTTTTACATATGCAAAAGTCGTGAAACACCTGTGGGGTATTAGGGCTCACTTTATTCCTTGTTACATTCCCCGAGGGGTCTACTTTCCAAAATGGTATGTTATGTGATATTTTTTTTTTTTTTTGCTTTTCTGGCACCATAGGGGCTTCCTAAAGGTGACATGCCCCCAAAAACCATTTCAGAAAAATGTTCTCTCCAAAATCCCCTTGTTGCTCCTTCCCTTCTGAGCCCTCTACTGCGCCCACTGAACACTTTACATAGACATAAGAGGTATGTGCTTACTCAAAGGAAATTGGGCTACAAATACAAGCAACAATTTTCTCCTTTTACCCCTTGTAAAAATTCAAAAATTGGGTCTAAAAGAACATGCGAGTGTAAAAAATGAAGATTTTGAATTTTCTCCTTCACTTTGCTGCTCTTCCTGTGAAACACCTAAAGGGTTAAAACAATGACTGAATGTCATTTTCAATACTTTGGGGGTGCAGTTTTTATAATGGGGTCATTTATGGGGTATTTCCAATATGAAGACCCTTCAAATCCACTTCAAAACTGAACTGGTCCCTGAAAAGTAGTGAGTTTGAAAATTTTGTGAAAAATTGGAAAATTGCTGCTGAACTTTGAAGCCCTCTGATGTTGTCCAAAAGTAAAAACTCATCATTTTTATGATGCAAACATAAAGTAGACATATTGTATATGTGAATAATAATTTTTTTTTTTTTTTGGGGGGGGGGGGGGAATATCCATTTTTCTTACAAGCAGAGAGCTTCAAAGTTTGAAAAATGCAAAATTTTCAATTTTTTCTTGAAATTTTGGGATTTTTCACTAAGAAAGGATGCAAGTTCCCACAAAATTTTACCACAATGTTAAAGTAGAATATGTCACGAAAAAACAATCTTGGAATCAGAATGATAGATAAAAGCATTCCAGAGTTATCAATGTTTAAAGTGACAGTGGTCAGATGTTCAAAAAACGCTCTGGTCCTTAAGGCCAAAATGGGGTTGGCCTTAAGGGGTTAAAAGTGTGAATCACCCCCCTTTTCCCATATTCCATATAAAAAATATGTAAAAATAATAAAAATAAACATAGAGTATGTGGTATCGCCATGTGCTTAAATGTCCAAACTATAAAAATATCATGTTAATTTAACTACATGGTCAATGGCGTACACGTAAAAAAATTCCAAAGTCCAAAATTGCGTATTTTTGGTCACTTTGTATACCCTAAAAAAATTACAAACAGCAATCAAAAGGTCCCATGAAAACAAAAATGGTACCTATAAAAACGACAGATCACGGTGCAAAAAATTAGCCTTCATATATCCCTGTATATGGAAAAATAAAAAAGTTATAGAGGTTAGAGGATGACAATTTTACACATACTAATTTTGGTGCTTGTAGTTATAATTTTTAGTAGTAAAGTAGTAAAATAAAATAAAACCAATTAAAATTAGGTATCCCTGTAACCATATGGACCTACAGAATAAAGATATGGTGTCATTACAAAATGGATTTTTTTTTTTCCCAATTTGGCTCGACAAATATTTTTTTCTGGTTTTGCCATACATTTTGTGGTGAAATGATTGATGTCATTATAAAGTACAATAAGTGGCGCAAAAAAAGCCCTCATATGGTCTGTATGTACAAAATTGGAAGTGTTGTGATTTTTAGAAAGTGATAAGGAAAAAATGAAAGTGCAAAAATGAAAAAATCCTGTGTCCTTAAGGGGTTAATGTTAATAAGTTGGTGATTTGGGTTAAACAGCTGAGATTTGCTTGAAAATTTACATGATCCCTTTTCAAATCAGCTGACACTGGATTTTTCTGTGTCAATACAGTAGAGAAGAAGATGTTTAGTAGATTGGCCTTTTCCTCATCCTCTTCTACCATTACACTCAGATTATTTTTCAGAAGGCCAACATTTTCAGTTTAAAGTTTTATATTATTGATGTACATAAAGAATATTTTTGGGTTCTTCTTACTAGCTATAGTAAATTTCAGTATTCTCCTAATTTTGTATGCCTCCCCCTTCTTGTTTCAGTAGTCTTATTGCTTTCCACTTTTCAATTTATTGCATATCTAATGGAGAATAGGCCTGCTGATATAAAATTATTTTTCTTAGTTGCTATGCTATTGGGACCTGCATTTTCTACCTGGTACAAAACTGTATGATAATTCCAGTAATAAATTGTGAGGCTTTCAATGACACCAACAAAATATCACACATTGCTTCATAAACTTATTAAAGATCATTTACATTCATTTACTGTATGAAAATCAATTTTAGGTCCTTCAATAACAATAATGAAACATTTCATTTCCTTAAAGGATACACTTTCACAATTAAAATGAACAGTAATGTTCTTTAAATGGTTCCTACAAGCTATGAAGAGATAATTACTCAGTAATGAGCCATAAAGATCAGAATTGCTTCTTTTTCATTATTCCTACATTTACACCTCATCAAATCACAATCATCGAAGTTTCTGAACATTTCACTGATCATTTCCTGTTGCTTCTTTCATTTCAGATGTAACTTTGTGTGTTTCTCTGTCATAGAAACAGCACTTAAAATGAAACGAGAACAGCCCATTAAGTGTGATTGAAACATCTATAAAATCTGTTCCCAACAAGGGCAGTGTCACATTTATGTGACAGGCTTGTCTCTTGTGTGCTATGATGGACATAACTGTGGAAGACGCAAAGCTACTTAGCAGATTGAGAATTATTGGGACATTATACATGTGTTAGATGAACAAATGTCTCTTGCGTTTGTCACATGAAAAAATTATCAGTTTTAGTCAGTAAAGATAGATTATTTGAAGACATTATACTGGATTTCTGTCTGTTGAGAGTGTGCCTCATGCAATTTCCCTAGTGTTTAATTCAGGTAACTCCAATGATATATATTCTGCACCAAGTGCTCAGTTTCATGAGTGTATCAGGATGATCCCTGCAGCATGTACAACCCCTGAACAAAATTGGAATCACCACACTTACAAAATATGCACCTAGCTTTTTCACTTCATAAAAAAAAAAATTATAATTTTAATAAAACACAAAAATGTCTAAAAGCTGAACATTGTGTTTGAAGATTTTTTTTTTGCAAGTTCTTTATGTATTCCTATTTTCTTGGTACCGTTTTCCAAAATTGATCCTAGAATTTGGTAAAGTTATACTAAGTTTAATGAAAAATAAAAAAATTGAACCTTGAACCACTGAAAGTTAAAGGAAATCTGGCTGGTAATGTGGGTGACATTGATACCTTCTATGTCCAGATCTGTCGCTGCGTTTGGGAGATATACTCATTTTTCCAAATATGTAAATTAGCATCCACGAGCACAGGTGGGGCTAGGATCGTGGTCTCAGGCACAATGACATCAGCGCTGTTCGTTCAGCACTTGGTCCGGCTTATTAATGTTCACTGCATTCCCTGCTCTGTCTTAGTGCCTAATGCACAAAGCAAAACTACAACTTCCAGCATGGCCAGACAGCATGCTGGAAACCCAGCTTAATCGCAGATCAACGGTGCAAGTTTTATTCACATACAGCTACATGGATCACAGTTAGGTGTCAGGATGTGATGCGTTTCCGCCAGGTGCCGGCCTTACTCATACACGTGGTGTTTCCGTGTCCGGCGGCTAGGCTTTGGGGTGAGCTGATTCTACCTTGCTACTACTTCTGGTAGTTGTAGTTTTGCTTTATGCAGGCCCTTCTCTCCTTATTAGCGAAGAAGGTGACTAAGAACCCAATCTGTGTGCAGATGGGAGAAACTTCCAGAAGGTCAATCATCATTGCAGCACCAATCTAGGATTTATGGCAGAGTGGCCAGAAAGAAGCTTATCCTCAGTAAAAGAGACATGAATGCCCATGCATATTTTCAGCTGCAGATTTGCTTCAGCAGATTTTGCTTCCCATTGAAGTCAATGAGCAGCAAAATCTGCAGCAGCAGATGTGCAGCAAAAATACGCACCCTAAGGACTCACAGAGAGAGAAACAAGATTCTCTGGTCTGATGAAACCAAAATTGAACTTTTTCAACTCAATTCTAAGTGTCTGGAGGAAACCATTTACAGAAAAGAAAGAGAAGATACATCATGACACCATGCACACCCAAAAATGAATAATGAGTCTTCATTAGCTGATAACATAGAATTACACAAGACACAAAAAATGTAAAAACAATTAAAAATGCCCAACCCTGAGCATCATCCTACAGAACATGAGGGGCAGCTAGACACATCCTCAAGCCGGCACAAAGGTCCTTTAAATAAGATGTATTTGTGTGTTTATTTATGTGTAATAATGTGAAATGACACAGAGAAAAAGTATTGACCACATGAAGAAAAGGAGGTGCAAAAAGACATGAAAAACCAAGACAACAGCTGAAATATATCAGTAAACAAAAAGCAATCCAGCCCCTTATCAGTGCAAATTAATATCAGCTGGTTCAGTCCCAACAGATAGCCTATAAAAGGTCTCATTGCCACGGTGCAGGCACATCTGAGGAAGAGGCTCCCAAGCCTTGAAACACATAACGTTTGGCTAATAAAGTATCTTATAAAGAATCACTGCACTCGCGACTGATGGATCATGCTATATGACTCGGCCTATTTTCTGTGCCCTTCAAACTACGGTTTCACACAAGACATACCTCATGATGGGTAAAAGCAAAGAGCTGTCTCAAGACTTTTACAACCTAATTGCTGGAAAACATAACAATGACATTGGTGACAAGCGCATTTCTAAGCTTCTGAATGTTTCAGTAGGTACTGACCTGGCCTGTTTTTTGCAACCTTCCTACTACGGTGTCACACAAGGAATATCTCATGATGGGTAAAAGCAAAGAGATGTGTCAAGACCTTTACAGCCTACTTGTTGGAAAACATAACAATGGTGTTACTTACAGGAGCTTTTCTAAGCTTTTGAATGTTCCAGTAAGTACTGACTCGGCCTGTTTTCTGCACGCTTTAAACTATGGTGTCATTAATGTTCCAGTAAGCATTGTTGGGGCCATAATACTGAAGTGGAAAGACAATTATTTCACCATAAATTTGCCTCAATCAGGTGCCTCTCACAAGATTTCGGACAGAGGAGTGAAAAAAATAATCAGAAGAGTTGTCCAAGAGCCAGGGTTCACATGTTGAGAGCTTCAAAAAGACCTAGAATTAGCAGGTAATGTTGTCGCAAAAAAAAAAAAAACTGTAATGTACTCCAATGTCATGTCCTATATGCACACTCATTATACACCCTGTGGGACTGCTTTTCAGCAAATGGTACTGGTAAACTTCACATAATTGAAGGAAGGATGAATGGGCAAATGTACCCATGAGACCTTTTTTGACAAAAATCTGCTGCCATCTACTAGGGTGATGAAGATGAGAAGAGGGTGGACATTTTAGCAGGACAATGATCCCAAACACACAGCAAAGGAAACTTTTTAATGGTTTCAAAAAAGAAAATAAAGCTGCTAGAATGGCCCAGGCAATCACTTGACTTAAATCCTATTGAAAATATATTGAAAGAACTGAAGATCATGATTCATAGAAGAGGCCCACGGAACATTCAAGATTTGATGACTGTGAGGAAGAATGGGCCAAAATCCCACCAGGGCAATGCATGTGACTAGTTTTTCCTTACAGCGGGCGTCTTGAAGCTATCATTACCAACAAAGGCTTTTGTACAAAGTATTAAATTATATCAGCAAGTGTGTTCACTAATTTCTTGTTATCAAAATCTGGAAAATGTAAAAAAAAAATAATAAAGAATCAAAAGTACACAATACTAATGTAAGAGAAGCATAATAAATATCATACAGGTGCTATACGCCATCGCCATCGGAAACACATAACAGTAAGTCAATGGTACAAAAATAATGCAAAAACACTGACAAAAAAACAACACAAACAACAAACATGTGCAGACTGCAAATTAAGTGCAAGATACCAGACAAAGAGTCAGACAGATTAATGCTGATTATATGTACATGAGTCCCCCACAGAGCCCCACGCGTGTGTGGTAACTGCCTTGGGGTGTAGTGTAGCTGGGGTGTTGCTTCGGTATATGAGGGGTTAATTTAACCCCTGTCACTCGTGACGCCAGGGTGTGGGTTAATACGCTGAGGTAAATCTTCGGCCTATCGCCACCCTTCCCAGAAACGATAGTTGCGTGCTTAAATGAATGAAGGTCCACAATAGAGATGAACTTGTATAAACTTTACTGAGGTACTTGCGGTACATCCAATTAACAGTTTTAGCAATACAGTCTCTATACAGCACGGCAGTGATTGACAGATGCTGCGGACCATTGACTTATCCAAAGGACTAGTAGAATTAGGATTGATGCAGAGATCCGTCCAGATTTAGGGGTCTGTTTAGGTCCGGTGATCTTGCAGACTTAACAGGGATTTAGATAACTCACAGTTTTGTAAGATGGCCGTTGCCGCAAGGCTTGGGCCTAGTCACTGCTGATGACAGCTGCACAGATCCTCCTCCATCAGCAGCCCACGAGGAAAAAGCGAGAATAAAGGCCGCCGCTCCCTTATATGGGCAGGGCTGTTTTGGATTGGTCAGTGTCAGCTGTCACTTACCGTTACAATGCATGGTGGGCGATAACCTGACTTCCTCCAAAGGTCCTTAAACCATAAACCATAGATTATTGGAACGCATCACGTGACCCGCAGGTCCTGCGACACTACAACAAAGTAAATACACTTTATTTACATATTTACACATTGAATTTGAATAGTTTTAACTATGAAAGGGGTGACAAGGGGCTAACTATGGATGAGGACCCCACCGGTAGCTAGGGACTCTGACTTTGGGGACCTCACCACAAGGTAACGGATGCAATCCGGTACCAGGACACCACATGTGCCTTTTGGCAACCTTCTCAGTGGTCTTGGATGAAACCAAGCACTGCTGATTGCCTGCCCAATACCATCCTTACAGTGAAGCATGTAAGTGGCACTCCTCTGTGGATGTCCTTAAGTGTTTCAGCCATAACCCTCACTTGAACCCAATCAAAAATCTTTGGAGAGACCACATAATGGCTTTCCATTGATGGTCCCTATCCAACCTATCAGAGTTTGAGTCGATCTGTAGAGAAGATTGATTTCACCACTTTTTGTAGACAGTAGTCCTAAAATCAGCATGAAACACATGTAGTTTTTGTTGCATATGGGTGACAGATCTGCATAAAAAAAACATGGGTGGAATCACCCTAATGGGGTATATTTAGTCTAAGTTCCTAGAGCAGCCTGAACCATAAATATGGCCCTTATTATACCCAAGAAGACTGGAGGCTGGCAAAGTTGCTTCAACCAAGTACAATTAAATATTTTGGGCTTTTCTTTCTATAGGAAACATTTCTAATGTTATATTTTCACTTAATTAATGACAATTAATGAAACAATTATTATAGGGTATTGAGTGCAGAATGATGGGGAAAAAGTTGCGTTTTTATATTGTTTTAACATGCACCTGTATACTCCTATATATTGCTCAGCTCTGTGAACTGGCGATATCTAATTGAATTTGACTGTTAAAAAGCTTCCACCTGTTGTTTAATTGTTTGATTGCTACATTGTTATTAGTTATGTTATGTTGGTTGGATATGACTAATTCTCCTTTTATGGACACCATGAACTTTTTGTTTGTATCCACTACTTTTTCTTACTTGGCAAACATGACATTGACAGGTCAGCTTTACAGGATGTAGCCTTGAGGTCTGTTTGCTGGCCATGGCGTAATATTAATATGCCTTTAACAACCAGAGATGTATATTTACGTATGTGGCCGGCTCCTGATCTGTGAAGCACGCTAAGAATCTGAGCGTGCTTCATATCTGCGAGGTTCCGCAGCTAATACCAGACATCGACGATTTAGCTGATGTCTGGTATTAAGCCTTTAGACACCGCAATCAAAGTTGATCACGGCATCTAAAACGGGATACTATGCTGCCAGTTAGCTCAGCAGAGCTGTTCGGGACCACCGCTGGGAAATTGCGGTGTCCCGAACAGCGGTGAGGACAGCGGGAGGCTTCCTACCTGGCTCAACAATGTCCAATCGGCGTTTGATTGCTCTATGGGGGCTATAACATTGCAAAAAAAAAGTGTAAAAAAAGAGTTAATAAAAGGGATTTAACCCCTTCCCTAATAAACGTTTGAATCACCCCCTTTTCCCATTAAAAAACAAAACTGTGTAAAAAAAATATATAAATAAATAAACATATGTGGTACCGCCGCATGCGTAAATGTCTGAAATATAAAAATATATTGTTAATTAAACCACACGGTCTATGCGTACAAGCAAAAAAATTCCAAAGTACAAAATAACATATTTTTGATCACTTTTTATATCATAAAAAAATGAATAAAAAGCGATCAAAAAGTAAGATCAAAACAAAAATGGTACTGATAAAAACTTCAGATCAGATTGCAAAATATTAGCCCACATACTGCCCCGTACATTGAAAAATAAAAAAGTTATAACGGTCAGAAGAGGAAAATTTTAATCGTGTTAATTTTTGTGCAAGTAGTTATGATTTTTTCCAGAAGTACAACAAAATCAAACCTATATAAGTAGGGTAACATTTTAATCGTATGGACCTACAGAATAAAGATAAGGTGTCATTTTTACCGAAAAATTTACTGCGTAGAAACGGGAGCCCCCAAAATTTACAAAATGGCGATTTTTTCTTCAATTTTGTTGCACAATGATTATTTTTTTCCATTTCGCCATACATTTTTGGCTAAATGACTGATGTCATTATAAAGTTTAATTAGGTTTTTAGGTGCAAAATTGAAACGGTTATGATTTTTAAAAGATAAGGACTCAGAAGGAAAGAAATAGGTGCAAAAACGGAAAAACGCTTGGTCCTTTAGGGGTTAACACGCTTTACTCCTTAGTAATAGATATTTACTTCTCAAAAATAATTTAATTATCACCCAACATATCTTTTATATATATATATATATATAAATATATATATATATATATATATATATATATATATATATATATATGCATACTGTGAGCAAGGGGAAAGGTATGATACCGAGCTTTTTAAAGCTCCAAAAAATGTTTTAAGGGCAGGATGGGTGATAGGAGAAGTTAGGAAATATAATCTGAGCTAGTTTAGAAAATATGGTTTGATGACAGGTACTATTTAGACTGGAACCAAATTTAACACACAGCTTACTGGGAGAAACCAACATCTGTTGGTACATTCCACTTTGGATTTCCATCTTGAGTTGTATAACCCTTCCCATTGTTTCTTTCAATTAGCAAAGTCCCACAGTGCGGTAAGGTCTGTAACCACTTTCCCTTTAGCTACAAACTAATTATATTTTTAGACTTTAGACTTTTTCCTCAATATTAAAGGGGTATTGCCATCTCCAAAAGTAATTCGCTATTCACAGGAGAAAACAAGCTTACTGGTGGGGATTTAACTGCTGGGACCCCCACAATTTTTAGAACACAGTAAAATGTCACCTGAATGAATTGAGTATACCGCATGTTCAGAGTCATTCTTTATGTTTTTACTTTTTGCCGCAGCCATTCTAGCTTTGGCTTATAAAATGCATGAAAACCAAAATAGTTTTTCCTATAAATGGGTGTGTATAAAGCCTCATTCAGGGCATAATTGGTAACATTGCGGCAACAATTTTGTGATAAAATACAATACGTATAGAAAATTTTACACTGTGTGAACCCAGCCTTGGGCATGTGTATTGAAGAAAGAGCAGAGCGCAATCAAAAGTAAAACCACAATGATTACAGGTTTTTTCAGTTGCAACTAGCTGCATGTGACTATTGTGCATACATATACACATAAACATGATATTAATGTAACTATTAAGATTCGGAGCATCTATTGATATTGAGGAGCAAGACAATGGCCATTCTGTTCCAGATATTTTCATATGAATGAGTATTCTGAACATTTACATGAAGTATACTTCAATGACTCTTCACCTGTATCTCTTTGAAAGCATTGCTCTTGATAATTCATTGTGCTAGTACATCTGAGCAATTCTTCATGAGAATTAACATATTATATGCTTCATGTAGTTGAGATGAAAGAAATGTATTTTAAAATTCTACTAAATAAACAGAAAAGGTCATGGCGTCTGGTATGCATGCAATAAATGGGATTTACCTTGATTTATATGACTATAAGCCATAGTCCAACTCCCAGCACCCCTGTGACCAGCTGACTAAAGAGGCTGAGGCAATACAGCAAGTGATGTGACCTCTTCTGTGTTTACCAAGGACAGTTCTGCACATCTGTTAGTGACAGTGCCTGGTACTGCAGCTTAATCCCATTCATTTCAATGGGATTGAGCTGCAATAACATGCACAACCATTACAAAATGAATGAAGCTGTGCCTGGTGAAACCCTCACCAGAGTGCCACAGCCCCTTCGATCAAAGCTGCTTTGTGAGAGTGCTGGTAGAAAGCCTTATAAAAACACAAACTTAAAGGGTAAGTCCAAAGTTATGAGCCTGCATGATCTTCAGCTCCAGGGAAGGGGGTGGGATTGGACGCAGGTCACGATGGGAGGTACAGTTGCTGAGGAAACCGTACCACACTGAGTTCCTGTTCCACGCTAACTTATGCGCCACTGATCTCGCATGAGAATACGGGCAGTCATGTAACAGTGAGGATCGGGTTGGTGATGACAGCAGGGAAACCATTTTTTGCCTAAATAATGAAGAGGTTCTTGTGTATGCCTTGTGCTTATCTGTTTTTGCTGATGGGGCAGGCATGGGATATGCTCCTGTATGGTTTACAAATGCACAATGATGTGGGTTCTGAAATGCAGTCTACATTTACCATGAATCCCTTGGCCGAGGGTTAGGTGTTTAATCACTCCATCTGGTTATCCAATTTGGCTGCTGATGCTGAAGGTTACTCAGGTAAATTCATTTTCTTATTCAAAGTGGGTTTTTTAGAGAAATATTGCAATGAGGCAAAAGTGAATTCACTTAAAATCACAAGTGAGGTGTTTTATGAAGTCTTTAGGTTGTGTTCACAAATGTCTTTTTAGTGCATTTTTTCATGTTTGTACTGCATTCTGGCTATTTCAGGAGAGATTTTTTTTATCATGGTAAAATTACACATTTAGCTGGGATTTTAACCACTTAATTATGGTAAAATAGCACCTTTTTGAAAAAATATTTCTGAAATCATGGCAAAAACTTTTAAAATACAGCAAAAAGAAGGTCTAAGGTGTATATCTAATGTATAACCTGTGAGCAGCTGGAAGGGATCTGGTAGGTGAGGATGTCATCTTGTATTTCACAAGAAATCAGACCCAAAACTGACATCCTGTTGTGAATATTAAGCACTGAAAAATTTGGAGTGTCAAACTGAGGATCACATGACCAAATCAGAGTAATGCAATACATAGATGCAGCTGTGCTGGAATAAACAAATGGCAATGTAGGACTAGTAACATAGTTCATAAGGTTGAAAAAAGACCAGAGTCCATCAAGTTCGACCTATATCCCTATTATGTCCCTGCTTAGTTCATCCAGAGGAAGGCAAAAAACCCTCATACTAGGGGTAATAATTCCTTCCTGACTCCAAATATGGCAGTTAGAATAAATCCCTGGATCAATGTTCTGTCCCTATAAATCTATTATCCATAACCAGCAATGTTATTACTTTCCAGAAATGCATCCAGGCCCCTTTTGAACTCTTTTACAGAGTTCACCATGACCACCTCGTCCGGGAGAGAATTCCACAGTCTCACTGCTCTAACGGTAAAGCACCCCCATCTGTGCTGGTGTAGAAACCTTCTTTCCTCTAAATGTAGAGGAAGCCCCCTTGTTATAGATACAGTTTTGGATATAATGTAAATAGGTCATGGGAGAGATCTATGTACTCCCCCCTGATATATTTATACATAGTTATTAGGTCGCCCCTAAGCCTTCTTTTTTCTTAACTAAATAACCCTAATTCTGATAATCTTTCTGGGTACTGTAGTCCTCCCATTCCCCGTATTACCCTGGTTGAACCTTCTCCAGCTCCACTATAACTTTCTTGTACACTGGTGTCCAGTACTGTACACAGCATTCTATGTGTGGTCTGTGATTTGTACAGCGGTAGAATTATTTTCTTGTCGTGGGCATCTATGCCCCTATTGATGCACCCCATGATTTTATTTGCCTTTGCAGCAGCTGCCTGACACTGGTCACTACAGCTAAATTTACTGTTAACTAAGCCTTTCCCACATCAGTTGTCCCAAATGTTCTCCCATATAATACATAATCCAATCCCGAATTTTTCTTCCCCATGTGAATTACATTACATTTGTAACAGTGCACTGTCCTCTATAGTGTTTACCGCTTTACAGAGTTTGGTATCATCAGCAAAGATTGCTACTTTACTATTTAACCCCTCTACAAGGTCATTAATGAATATATTAAATAGAACAGGACCCAAGACTGACCCCTGTGGTACTCCACCAGTAACAGTCACCCAATCAGAATAAGTACCATTAATAACCACGCTCTGTTTCCTATCACTGAGCCAGTTACTTAACCACTTAGACTATTCTCCCCCAGCCCAATCCCTCTCATTGTATACACCAACCTTTTAAGTGGCACCTTATCAAATGCTTTGGAAAAATTCAGATATACGACATCCATCGATTGCCCCTGGTCCAGTCTGGAGCTCACCTCCTCAAAAAAGCTGATCAGGTTAGTTTGACAGGACCAATCCCTCATAAAGCCATGCTGATATGGGGTCATACATTTATTTTTATCGAGATACTCCAAAATAGCATCTCTTAGAAATCCCTCAAACAATTTACATACAACAGGTTAAACTAATTATTATTATTCCCGGGGTAACCTTTTGACCCCTTTTTAAATATTGGCACCACATTTGCCATGTGCCATTCCTGAGGAACAGTCCCTGTCACTATAGAGTCCCTGAATATTAAAAATTGGGGTCTGTCTATTACATTACTTAATTCCTTTAGAACACGGAGGTGAATGCCACCTGGGCCTGGTGATTTGTCTATTTAGATTGTTTGAAGGCAGCACTGTACTTCTTCCAGGGTTAGACAGGTGACCTGTATTGGGGAGTTTACCTTATCTCGCTGTATTTCAACTGGTATTTAATTTTCCTCGGTTAATACAGTGGAGTAGAATTTGTTCAATATATTAGCTTTTTATAATTTCTTCTTTATCGTTTTTTAAAGGGCCTACACTTTCATTTTTAAACTTTCTGCTATTTATATAAAGAACATTTTGGGGTTAGTTTTACTCTCTTTGGCAATGAGTCTTTCTGTCTCAATTTTTGTAGCTTTTATCAGTTTTTTTTACATATTCTACATTTTTCTCTATAGCTTTTTAATGCTTCTTCACTGTTGTCCTGTTTTAGTAGTTTAAATACTTTATTTTTGTCATTTATTACCGCCTTAACATTTTTATTCATTCATATTGGTTTTATTTTATTCCGGACCCTTTTATTCCCATAAGGTATAAACATCTTACAGTGAGAATTTAAGATATTTTTAAAAGTCTCCCATTTAGTGTCAGTATTCTTGTTTCTGAGGACATTATCCCATTTTATATTGTTGTTAAGGGCTCTTCTGAGTTGATCAAACTTTGCCTTCCTAAAGTCCATAGTTTTTGTGGCCCCTCACAAGATTCCCTTATTAAAGAACAAGCTAAAATGTATTATATTATGATCACTATTTCCTAGGTGTCCTTCTACTTGCACATTAATTACTCTGTCCGGTCTGTTGGTTAATATTAAGTCTAGTACGGCGCCCCCTCTGGTCGGGCCCTGCACCATTTGGGACAGATAATTGTCTTTAGCTATAGTCAGGAACCTGTTTCCTTTATGAGATTCACAAGACTCAGTCTCCCAGTTTATATCAAGATATTTAAAGTCCCCCATTATTATCACCTCATTCTCATTTGCTGCCTTGTTTATTTGCCTCAGTAATAGATCATCTGGCTCTTTCATTATGTTTGGTGGCTTATAGCAAACCCCTATGAGAATTATTTTTTTTAATCTCCTTATATTTCTATCCATAATGACTCCACATTATCGTTTCCCTCCAGTATATCCTCCTGCAGTGCGGCCTTCAGACTGGATTTTACATAAAAACAAACCCCTCCCCCTTTCTGTTTTGTCCGTTATTTCCTGAATAGACTATAAGCCTGTATGTTGACCGTCCAGTCACAGCTATCGTCCAACCAAGTCTCTGTTATACCCACTATGTCATAATTATCCTCAGACATTATCAACTCCAGTTCATCAGTTTTATTGGTCAGACTTCTGACATTCGTCAACATGCATTTCAATGGTGTCTGTTTTTTTTCCGTATGAAGCCTATCCCTATTAACTATTCTAACCCCTCCGCTCCACCCCCAGGTACATTAATGAGTCCCCCTCTCTATTCTACACTATTTCTTCCCTCTATGTTGTAGGTACCCTCCCCCCAGTCCCTAGTTTAAACACTCCTCCACCCTTCTAGCCATCTTCTCCCCAAGCACAGCTCCACCCTCCCCATTGAGGTGCAGCCTGTCCCTATGGTAGAGCCGGTATCCGACAGTGAAGTCGGCCCAGTTCTTCATGAACCCAAACCCCTCCTTCCTACACCAGCTTCTGAGCCACTTGTTTACCTCCCTAATCTCCCGCTGCCTCTCTGGTGTGGCTCATGGTACAGTTAATAGTTCATAAAATATTACCTTGGAGATCCTTGCCTTAAGCTTGTGGCCTAAGTTCCTAAAATAATTTTTAAGGACACTCCACCTACCTTTTACTTTGTCATTGGTGCCCATATGTACCATGACCGCTGGGTCCTCTCCAGCCCCACCCAGCAACCTGTCAACCCGATCCGCGATGTTCTGAACTCGAGCGCCAGGAAGACAACAAACTGTTCAGTAATCCTGGTCTTTGTGACAGATCGCCCTGTCTGTCCCCTTAATAATTCAGTCCCCCACTACCAGTACCTGTCTGGCCTGCCCTAGATTCCTCCCTCCCTCCTTAATGGAGCAGACACCCCCCTGGTGGTCAGAGGCAGAGTCCTGCTGCAGTACTGCTAGCTCTGAAATGGCATCCCCCTCATCTGCCAACCGGGCAAACTTTTGGGGGTGTGCCAGATCAGGACTAGCCTCCCTGACACTTTTCCCTCTACCCCGTTTTCTGACTGTAACCCTGTTAACTGCCTGACTGTCCTGCACCTCCATCCCACTATCCTCCCCCACCTTTACCCCAGAGAGTACTTGCTCAGTGAGCAGGAGACTCCTTTCCAAGTTGTCAATGCGGCTCAATGTTACCATTTGCTCCTCTAGATCCAGGATCTGGGCTTCCAAATGAACAACTCACACACATCTCGCATAACAATATGCACCCTCGAACTGCTGTTCAAGGATTGCATGCATTGCGCAAGATGTACACCGGACTGCATTTTCCAACATGGAGGCCATCTAGTTATGGGGATTTCACAGATGATTAGCCAAAAATAGACAGTAACTATTACAATTAAATTCTAAGTAGACCTTGTGATTTAAAGTCTCTACAGTGTAAGTAAAGTAACACTCACAGCTATCTCAAACTCCTGATTTCAAGCACTCAGTTTTAAAACTCTCTTTCGCTGTTCTAATTAGTTAGACACACCATCCTAAATTGGAGATCCGCAATGAATGTAGGTTGGCTGTGTACATATGGTAATGACTATGACATCACTATAATACCCAGAATGCATTTGTGTACATCACATTCTGTTGGTGTAATGTCAACTACCCATATGCTAGAGGGTGCTATTGCCTAGGCAATTAGCATCCTTACCAGTAAGGCTCCTTTCACATTATATGTTGCTCTGTTTTAAAGACCCGTTACAATGTCCCATTAAGAAAACCCTTAAAAACAGCCATTACAAAATCCCATTCAAGTCTATGGAATTTTTTGATTATCCATTATCACCCATTATTGCCCGTTATGAATAACGGATGTTATTTGTGACGGGAGAAAAAATGTTACATTGACTTGAATGGGATTTTGTAACTTCCGTCTAATGGCCATTTTTAAGGGTTTTCTTAACTGGATATTGTAACTGTCCAAAGCTGATTTTAAATCCACTTTCCACACATGACGTATTGCTACTAAATTAGAAGTATAGGGACAACTTCAGTAATTAACCATCGTGGACCCTCAGACTTCTTTGGGCCTAGTTGAATATATTCCCAACTATAAAATTATTGGAAAGAGATATAGATCTAGACTGCCATACACAGATGTATCTCCTGTCTATATGGAGACATAACTCCATTGTTTATAGTAACTGGCCCCCTTTCCTGTCTTATCTCAACAGCCATAAATATCTAAGGAGACAAGAAGTATTTTTCTCAGACTGGCACATTTGTAGAGAAGAAACTTTAGAATAAACTGTGGCCTACTTAGAGTATACACAAAATGGCAAACACATACAAGATGTCCGATGTCATACCCTAATCAACATAGTGATCCATTTTTGGGGCGTACATTAAGCACAACACCCTTTAAAATAAAAATATGATAAGGATAAAAAAAAATTCTCTTGGCACACTCTCCCTAATTTAAAAGGCAAAAAGTATTTTATTATTCTACTCATTTTCATTTTGATTGTACATATTTTTTTTAAAGACAATTATTTAACAATGCTAAAGTCATTATGTGAGATTTATTTCCCTTGTCTTCTTAGTTTAATGTTTGTCTTTGTTGGTATTGATTTTAGGTTTATGTTTATAAAAACAAAGTTCAATATTTAAACCTTTAGGTGACACATGAAAAAATTGCTCATCTTCCTATTAATTACATTACAGTTAAATATAGATAAACCTTGACATTACATTAACAAATTCTTGTTTGCTCTATTTTGCATTTCCTGAGATAAAGAAACACATATATTTTTAAATATCTTAAAGGGGTACTCTGCCCACAGACATCTTATCCCCTACCAGAAGGATAGAGGATCTCTGATCCCAGTGGTCCCGCTGCTGGAACCCCCTCCACGATCTCAGTCACAGTTCCCCCCATAGACATGAATGGAGGGGGCCTGGTGTGACATCACAAGGAGGAGTGGGGCAAGGTCTCGACCGTGGCCACCCACCCAAACATTATGTTTAGAACGCCGGTTGCTGCATGGAGATCGCAGGGGGCCCCAGAGGCCAGAACCCCTGTGATCAGACATCTTATCCCCTATCCTTTGGGCATGAATGGAGGGGGCATTGTGTGATGTCACAAGGGGGCGTGGCGTGATGTCACGTCTCCGTCTGTGGAAACCCAGAATTTTAAACTTACTGTTTAGAATGCCAGGTGCAGCGTGGAGATCTCGGGGGGGGGGGGGGGGGGGAGGTGTCAGCTAGGGATGAGCAAATCAAATCTGACTAATCCAAATTCGTTACGAATTTCATTAAAAATGCGATCCGAAACGAATCCGAATATTGCCGCGATTCGATAAAATGAATCACTTCCTTAAACTCCATTTAGTGCGGTCCAGGCTCCAGGGCATCTAAAATGGCAGCAAGTACAATTTTGGGTGTACTTCTCAGCGACTCTGTACTGCTGCACTGGGGTGCACTGCTGCATGTCATACTGAAAAACAGTATTATATTACTAACACAGCACACTCCTTATGCGTGTTACAACAATTCAAAGTGTTCTATACCCCTATGGAGGCTCTCTGTAGCCTGGAAGAAGCCGTTTTTAATAGCGATTCACCACAAATTAATTTGTATCGAACCAAATTTTTTTCGGAAAATTTGGCAAATCGACCGAATCAAATTTTTCAAAAATTCGCTCATCTCTAGTCCCAGCAGCAGGACCCCCACAATCAGACATTTTATCCCCTATCCTTTAATACCCTCCAATATGCCTGTTATTGCGCCCGGCAGTCATTGCATGTATAGAGCTTAGTCCTCTCTATATGCAGTGGGTGCAATCAATAGCAATTGCAACATAAAGAGAGTAAACTGACAGGTGCTGCAATGGTCAGGTTTCTAACCGCCACCCCCACAACACAATTTCAGGGTACTGATCTTTTACTCTGGCAGCCATTGCCCTCTGCCACAGGAAAATCTTCTTGCACCGTCTGTTTCAGACAGGCTATATTAGAACACTAGCTGAGTACCCAGCGTTGCCTGGTTTTTCCTTCCTAATCCTTGTTGGGGAGAAAAATCAACAAAGGAGGAAACTTTTGACTTCATATCCCATCCACATATCCCATCCTCATATCCCATCCTCATATCTCAGCCTCATATCCCGTCCTCATATTCCGACCTCATATCCCGTCCTCATATCTCAACCTCATATCCCGTCCTCATATCCGGACCTCATATCCCATCCTCATATCCTGACCTAATATCCTGTCATCATATCTCAACCTCATATCCTGACCTCCTATCCTGTCCTCACATCCCGTCCTAATATCTTGACCTCATATCCCGACCTCCTATCTCGACCTCATATCCCGTCCTTCTATCCCAATCTCCTATCCCGTCCTCCTTTCTCGACCTCCTATCTCGACCTCATATCCCATCCTCATATCTTGACCTCCTATCCCGACCTCATATCCCGTCCTCATATCCCGACCTCCTATCCTGTCCTCTTATCTCAACCTCATATCCCGTCCTCCTATCCTGACCTCCTATCCCGTCCTCATATCTCGACCTCATATCCCATCCTCCTATCCCGACCTCCTATGCCGTCCTCCTATCTCAACCTCATATACCATCATCATATCTTGACCTCCTATCCTGACCTCATATCCCGTCCTCATATTCTGACCTCCTATCCCGTCCTCTTATCTCGACCTCATATCCCGTCCTCATATCCCATCCTCAAATCCCGACCTCCTATCCCAACCTCCTATCCCGTCCTCATATCTCGACCTCATATCCCATCCTCATATCCCGACCTCATATCCCAACCTCCTATCTCGACCTCATCTCCCATCCTCATATCTCGACCTCCTATCTCGACCTCCTATCCCGACCTCCTATTCTGTCCTCATATCCCCTCCTCATATCCCGTCCTCATATCCCGTCCTCATATCTCAACCTCATATCCTGACCTCCTATCTCGACTTCATATCCCATTTTCATATCCCGTCCTCCTATCTCGACCTCCTATCCCATCATCATATCCTGACCTCACATGCGTCTTCATATCCCGACCTCACATCCCGACTTCATATCCCATCCTTTTGTCCCATCCTCATATCCTGTCCTCAGGTGGGACTGATTTGTGACGAAGATATTGTAAGCTGAAAATAGAAGGGGACGTGGCTTTGTGGGACTGGGCGGGATTTGCAAGCCAGAACGATGCACAAGAAGGCTAGATAATAAAAGGGGTGGGGCTTAAACAGTGGGTGTGTCTTTGTGAGATGAGGTGTGGCTTTTTATTGCTCATTACTTAAAACCATTCATCGAGGAATTAATTAGTCATAGTGAACAAAAACATGAATATTGGCTGAGAGCTGATAAACACTACAGGAAAAGGACAGTAGATGATAAAACATAAAAAGAAGATATATGGTTCTCAAGATAAAGCCTAAGAAAAATAAGCACAACAATATTGTTGTTGCCAAATATCTGGTATCCTTATATAGATTGTAAAAACTGTTTAAAACTGTAAAATAATCTAAGGCCTTCTTGGGCTGCTGAACTGGCCTTTCAGAACTTTGCAGATTACCGTAGCACAGAGAGAAGTTTACAAAAAAAATATATATAGTTCCAAAGAAGGTCAGTTGTCATTTCCTCTGCTGTATGGGTGTACTGTTGCAGAAATGATGGGTAATGTAGTCATATAACTCCAAAAAATGCCCCAGCAGGAACAAGGGTAAGTTATATTTATAAATCACAAATCCTGATGCCCGGATCAATAATGCCCTTATTGAAATGTCACTTTTATGAATGAGGCAGAATATTCTGAACATTTACATGAAGTATATTTCAATTACTCTTCACCTGTATCTCTTTGAAAGCATTGCTCTTGATAATTCATTGTGCTAGTACATCTGAGCAATTCTTCATGAGAATTAACATGTTAGTTTAGATGAAAGAAATGCTATTTTAATCAAGAAAGGTCAGAATGTCTGCTATACATGCAATAAATAGGATTTGCCTTGATTTTAACATTGATAGACTATAAGCCATAGTCCAACTCCCAGCACCCCTGTGATCAGCTGACTAAAGAGGCTGAGGCAATACAGCAAATGATGTGGTCTCTTCTATGTTTACCAGGGACAGTTCTGCACATGTGTTATGCTGGTACGACAGCTTAGTCGTATTCAGAGTGCCACAGCCCCTTTGATAAAAGCTGCTTTGTGAGAGTGCTGGTAGAAAGCCTTATAAAAACACAAACTTAAAGGATAAGTCCAAAGTTATGAGCCTGCATGATCTTCAGCTCCAGCAGGGGGAGACGCAGGTCACGCTGGGAGGTACAGTATCTGAGGAAACCGTACCCCACTGAGCAAAGTTCCAGTTCCATCGCAACAGGGATGTGCACAGACATTTTGGAGGGCACGTATCATTACAAAAAAACAATGTTAGTAAGAACCTTACATATGTTAACACAACACAATTCCTAAGACATGGACCTCCAGACGTCCTGTCTGCAATAAATGTGCAACTTTTTTTTTTTTTTTTTCAAAAGCTCTTCAAAGGCAGTTTTCTAAGCCAGTTGTATAGATTTGCAGTGTTTTTAAGGGGGTTTGCGACATTTTATGCGAAAGTTACATTTGATAAGTTCGTATGTACACATATCTATACTTAGTTGAACCTGTAAAAATCAATGCACCCAAGCTAAGCAAAAAATAAATAAATAAATAAATGCTATAACTGAAATGATAAATCTTCCGCTTTAACTTTATGTAAAAAAAATCAGTATGCTTAACATTGTTCTCTTCTGACCCCTATAACTCTTATTTTTCCGTATACGGGCCTGTATGTGGGTAATTTTTTTGCGCCATGATCTGTAGTTTTTTTTTTTATCAGTACCATCTTTGTTTAGAATGAACTTTGAATTCTCTTTTTATAAAAAAAAAAAAAACAATTCCTCATTAATTAGGTGACCAAAAATCTGCAATTCTAGACTTAAGTTACTTTTTTTTACGCCATTCACTGTGTGGCTTCATTAACATTATATTTTAATAATTCAGACATTTACGCACACAGGGATGCCACATATGTTCATGTGTGTACATTGTTTTAACCTCTTAAGGGGCAGGGCATACCGGGTCGGTCCCGGCGGCTATTGACAGCTGGGACCCTGGGCTAATAACGTGCGGCACCGATCATTGCCGCGTGCTATTAACCCTTTAGACCCGGCATTCAAAGTTTATAGCCACGTCTAAAATGAAAGTAAAAGCTTCCCGACAGCGCAGTCGGGCTGCTTGGGACCATCGCTGTGAAATCGCGATGTCCCGATCAGCTAGAACGCGAGTGGAGGTCTTCTTACCCTCCTCAGTCGCGTCCGATCCAGGCTTCAGCAATCGACCGCCGATAACATTGATCTTTGCCGTGTCAATGCACGGCAATGATCTGTGTATGAGATCGGTACGTTCATACATACCGCTAGGAGGGCTATTACAATGCAAAAAAAAAAAGTGTGAAAAAAGTTAATAAAGATAATTTAACCCCTTCCCTAATAAAAGTAAGAATCACCCCCCTTTTCACATAAAAAAAAAAACCAGTGTAAATAAAAATAAACACATGTGGTATTGCCGCGTGCAGAAATGTCCGACCTATAAAAATATATCATTAATTAAACCGCCCGGTCAATGGCGTACGCGCAAAAAAAATTCCAAACTCCAAAATAGCGTATTTTTGGTCACTTTATATATCATGAAAAAATTAATAAAAAGCGATCAAAAAGTCTGATCAATATAGAAATGGTACAGATAAAAACTTCAGATTACGGCGCAAAACATGAGCCCTCATAAAAAATGAAAAAGTTATAGGGGTCAGAAAATGACAATTTTAAATGTGTAAATTTTCCAGCAGGTATTTAGGATTTTTTTTCAGAAGTAATACAACATCAAACCTATATAAATAGGGTATCATTTTAACCGTATGTACCTACAGAATAAAGAAAAGGTGTCATTTTTACCGAAAAATGTACTACGTAGAAACGGAAGCCCCCAAAATGACAAAATGGCATTTTTTTCCTTAAATGTTGTCACACAATGAATTTTTTTCCGCTTCGCCGTGGATATTTTGGTAAAATGACTAATGTCACTGCAAAGAAGAATTGGTGGCAGAAAAAATAAGCCATAATATGGAATTTTAGGTGCAAAATTGAAAGTGTTATGATTTTTAGAAGGTGATGAGAAAAAAATGAAAGTGCAAAAAAGGAAAAACCCTGCATCCTTAAGGGGTTAAAGGTGGTGATTTAAAATGTTATTAGGGAAGGGCTTATTCACATTTACTAACACTTTTAAAAAATATTTTATTTCCTATTTTGTACGACAACCTCCAGTATGCAAGACAAAAATGCACTACAACCCCCAGTATGCAAAGGGACAAAGAGTATGTAGTACCTTTTTGCCTTGCGTGCTGGAGGTTGTGAGCTTGTAATGCATTTTCACTTTACATACTAGGGGTTGTAGTGCTTTGTCCCATGTACATTGGAGTCTGTAGTACAGACTCGAATACTCGAATATGCAAAGGGAGAAAGCACTACAACTCCTAGTATGTAAAGGGACAAAGCACTACAACTCCCAGTATGCAATATGACAAAGCACTACAACTCCCAGTATGCAATATGACAAAGCACTACAACCCCCAGTATGCAATGGGACAAAGCACTACAACTGTTGCAGACAGGCATACTTCTCTGTGCTTCCAGCTGGTGGGGGTTACATGACGCAGCAGATGTGCAGCCCCTGCGCTCAGGTTAAAGGGCCTCAGCGTTGGTGGAAGGGGGTGGGGGGTGGGGGTAGGTGGGAAAGTTGTTGCTTGCTCTAACTCCTAACGGCAGGCTCCCTTTCTTTCTCCCTTTTTCGGCAGCCCCTGCGCTCACATTACATTACAGAGTCCAAGCGTCTTTTGTTAATTAGGGCAGCGGGTGGGGGTGTCGCATGGTTCTGTCGACTGGCTCTGTTTCTGACCTGGCATCTTGGGCAGCGCTGTAAATAATAGCAAAATAATGTAGAGGTTCTTGTGTATGCCTTGTGCTTATCAGTTTTTGCTGATGGGGCAGGCATGGGATATGCTCCTGTATGGTATTCAAATGCACAATGATGTGGGTTCTGAAATGCAGTCTACATTTACCATGAATCCTCTGGCTGAGGTTTAGGTGTTAAATCACTCCATCTGGTTATCCAATTTGGCTGCTGGTGCTGAAGGTTACTCAAGTAAACAAATTTTCTTATTCAAAGTGTATTTTCTTTTAGAAATATTGCAATGAGGCAAAAGTGATTTCAGCTATAATCACAAATGAGGTCTTTTATGAAGTCTTTAGGTTGTGTTAGCACAATGTCTTTTTACTGCGTTTTTTCATGTTTTTACTGCATTCTGGCTATTTCTGATGAGATTTTCTTTAAATCATGGTAAAATGACACATTTTGCTGGGATTTTAACAATTGTGGTAAAATAGCACCTTTTTGCAAAAATGTTTCTAAAATCATGGCAAAAACATGCAGCAAAAAGAATGTATAAGGTGTATATCTAATGTATATCCTGTGAGGTGCTTGGAGGGATCTGGTAGGTGAGGATATCATCTTGTATTTCACAGGAAATCAGACCCAAAACTGACATCCTGTTGTGACTATTAAGCACTGAAAAATTTGGAGAGTCAAACTGATGATCACATGACCAAATCAGAGTAATGCAATGCATAGATGCAGCTGTGCTGGAATAAACAAATGCGCTGCAAGACTAGTAACATAGTTCATAAGGTTGATAAAAGACTGTCAAGTTTAACCTATATCCCTAATGAGTCCCTGCTTAGTTCATCCAGAGGAAGGCAAAAAACACTAATACTAGGGGTAAAAATTCCTTCCTGACCTTCAATATATGGCAATCAGAATAAATCCCTGGATCAATGTTCTGTCCCTATAAATCTAGTATTCATAACCTGTATTTTATTACTTTCCAGAAATGCATCCAGGCCCCTTTTGAACTCTTTTACTGAGTTCCCAATGACACCTCCTCCGTAAGAGAGTTCCACAGTTTCACTGCTCTAACAGTAAAGAACCCCTGTGCTGGTATAAAAACCTTCTTTCCTCTAAATGTAGAGGATGCCCCCTTGTTATAGATACAGTTCTGGTATAAATTGATCATGGGAAAGATCTCTGTACTGTCCCCTGATATAATTATACATAGTTATTAGATCTCCCCTATGCCTTCTTTTTTCTAAACTAAATAACCCCAATTCTGATAATCTTTCTGGGTACTGTAGTCCTCCCGCTCCCCGTAATACTCTGGTTGCCCATCTTTGAACCCTCTCTAGCTCCACTATATCTTTCTTGTACACTGGTGCCCAGTACTGTACACAGTATTCTATGTGTGGTCTGTCTAGTGATTTGTACAGTGGTAGAATTATTTCCTTGTTGTGGGCATCTATGCCCATATTGATGCACCCCATGATTTTATTTTCCTAGGCAGCAGCTGCCCAACACTGGTCTGTACAGCTAAATGTACTGTTAACTAAGACTCTCAAGTCCTTTTCCATGTCAGTCGTTCCCAGTGTTCTCCCAACTAATACACAATCCCAGCCCGGATTTTTCCTCCCCATGTGCATAACCTTATATATATTTGTGTTGAACCTCATCTGCCACTTTCCAGCCCAAACCTCCAACCTATCCAGATCCATTTGTAACAGTGCACAGTCCTCTATTGTGTTAACCACTTTACAGAGTTTAGTAAAATCTGCAAAGATTGCTACTTTGCTATACAACCCCTCTACAAGGTCATTCATTAATATATTAAATAGGGCCAAAAACTGACCCCCTGTGGTACCCCACTAGTAACAGTCACCCAGTCAGAATAAGTACCATAAATAACCACCCTCTGCTTCCTATAACTGAGCCAGTTACTTACCCACTTGTACACAATTTCCCCCTGTCCAAGCATTCCCATTTTATGTACCAATCTTTTATGTGGCACTGTATCAAATGCAAAATCATGATACAACATCCAGCGATTCACCCCGTTCCAGGAGCTCGCGTCCTCATAACAGCTGATCAGGTTAGTTTGACTGGACTAGTGAGTGTGCATGATATAGACAAAAAAAAAACATGGTTTTTAATGAAAAAACAGATCCAAACCAAATCCAGCAGTGGGCCCCCATGGTCAGACATCTTATCCACTATCCTTTACTGACCTTGAATATGCCTTTTATGGCTCTCGGCAGTCATTGCATGTATAAAGCTGAGTTCTCTATACGCAGTGGGTGCAATCACTAGCAATTACGACATAAAGAGAGTAAACTGACAGGTACTGCATCGGTCAGGTGTCTAACCGCCACCCCCACAACACAATTTCAGGGTGCTGATCTATTATTTTGGCAGCCATTGCCCTCTGCCACAAGAAAATCTTCCTGTACCATCTGCTCCAGGCAGGCTATTATAGAACATTCCAAATTTGACAGTGACCTAAAATGTGTGGTATGGCAGTGAATTGTAAAAGCAATCTAGGTGTAAAAGAAATGTAAAAGGTTTATATATAGTATATATATATATATATATATATATATATATATATATATATATATATATCCTATTTTCTATAAATATATCTACCTATCTATCTATTTATATAGCCATCCATTTATTAAGCCTCTTGTAATAGAAATCTAAATCGCCCTTTTTCTTATTTCAAGCTAAAAACTAAATAAAATAAAAAGATATTGGTATGTCTGAACTATTCAAATATAATGTCATACAGCCCAGTAGAAAGAAAAGTAGAAAGGTTTTAGGGATCAGAATATTTTGATTCAAAGCATTGTTTGGTATTTTTTCATTTATTTTTAAAGTTGTAAAATAAAAAAAAATCCTGATCTGCAGAATAAAGACAATATATCAGTTTTACTGCAAAATAAATGGCACAAAAACCCAAGCCCTATAAAGTTGCAGAATTTACAGTTTTTTTTCTTAATTCCAGCCAACAAAATATTTTTCCTGTTTTGCTGTACATTGTAAAAACTACAGTTGGTTCTGGAAAAAACAAGCCCTCTCGTTGAAAAATAAAGGAGTTATGGCTCTGACTGGGGGCACAGGGTAAAGTGGACCTGTCAGCAAAAAAACATGGTTGTAAATAAATAAATGGATACTTTTTATCTCTGTAGTCCTTTCCAACGCAGATATAAAAGCCTTTTTGTTATTATGAAAATTTGACTCAAACACCCAGGTTGCATTTCCCAGTATGGTAAAAGCCCAGAAATGCCAACCAATGTCCTCTAGTGGCTGTTTAGGCAGATGCAATAAGGACAGTGGGCAGTAATATTTCTAGACCCGTTTCTCTTCTGAATGTCCAGCAAACTACATTTACCTCTCAGATATCATAATTATGTATACGTTATAATTGAAAAATGATGTCCATTGTAAAAAATGTTCATGTAAGTAGTATAAACAACAATGAGGGTTTTGTTGATATAGTTAGGTAAGTAGCCTGGTTAAGGGGAGAAGTCCCAAAAGGGACGAAACGGCCCTATAGTGGAAAGAAAGAACAATGTCACATTCCTACAAGGAGTAGACTGGAACAATTTGGGTGTTTCTATGTAACCATAAGTGGAACTGATTTAGAGAAAAACTATAATAAAATGATATGCTTCTTTTTCTGTAGTTTAGACCCTCTCCTGTTATTGGTAAATATAATGACCAAAATGAGGATCAATGTATAGCTCAAAACATTTTGTTAGTGGAATTTGTTCTGGTGTCTTTGCCAGCATCCCCTTTTCTCCATAGACCTCCATCTTTTTCCTCTGCTTAAATAAACTCATGTAAATATGTGTTGCACATCAGAGTAGTCTCCTTTTTCCTAAGAAATCTTATATGAATATTAGAAATAGTAGGAAAAAGGCGGTCTTGACGGCGCTGCTCAGGGTTGTTCACAGTAAGACTGGCTCAGGCCGGCATAGGACAATACATATTTTATTTTGCAATACGGACAATGCGTTTTGGCACTTACAAAGTGACTTCCTCAGGTCCAGTTTGACAGTACACTTCTAGTAAATGGTGCTGTGAGAGTGTGCTGGTGGGGATCCTGTGTAGTTTTGGTGCCCACGTGGTCTGGCTATTTCCGGGCTACAGAGAGCCTCAATAGGGGTGCAAAACACTTTGCCTTGCCGTAACATGCATAGGGAGTGTGCTGGGTTAGTGAAATAATACTGTTATTCAGTATGACATGCAGATTCTTTTGGATACCTTCCATTCTGAACTTCTTACCTGGCTTTTATGTATAGCAATTATTTATTTACATTTTATTAAATATTATTTAAACATTTTTCAGAAATTATAAAATGTCTTTAAACAAAGTCTGCAAACTACAAAAGTTCTCGAAAACTGAAGCCTGAATGAAACACGATAAAATCTTTTGGACACTTTCACATTATAAACTCAAACCTTACTTAGAGTCAAATCAGCACTTTAATTAAATGATTTAATGTCTATGGACACCTATGATGTTTTTGTAAGAATTTCTTCACATTAGTGTCACTTCTACAGCACTCTTCATATCCAAGCTATCCTACGAATCTCCCACATTCACACTCCAATCCAGACAGCTTTGTAGCTTTTTATTTATGTAAATAAGTGTTTATTTATCCGTAGCCTATTAGAATGTTAAATTATGATTATGAAATGTACAAGTCACTTTTCATAAATTATAAAACATCTTTAAACAAAGTCTGCAAACAACAAGGCTCTTATAACAGTGATCAGAGAAGTGCTAAAATTGTTACATGATGTGCATTACAGACAGAGCTGTAGCTAGCCCTTTTTGCTCCTGAGGCGAGAACAGAAAATTGAGACCACCCCTCCCCCATTTTGGCTTGGGGCATCCCTTGGAGAGAAAAAATTAACGGGACACCCTTACCGAATAGTTTTTTTTATATGTTGGCTATATTTAGTACCCCTTGTAGGTAGGTAGCTTGGCCCTGGTTTCACCCCTTTTACAGGTGTAGAGGAGTACAGGGGGAATAGGTGTAGAGAAATGACAGAGGGGTTTACAATGAGGTGAACAGGAGTGACAGAGGGGGTGTATATGGGTGACAGAGGTGTGTACATGGGTGACAGAGGGGTAAAAGAGGGGTGTACTTGGGTGACAGGGGAAACAGACAGAGCTGTAGCTAGCTCCTTTTGTGCCCGAGGCAAGATCAAAAGATTGTGTCCCCTCCCCCATTTGGACAGCGGCAGGGGGGCGTGTCCAGCTATGGAGTGAGGCAGACGTAGGAGAGCTGAGCTCTGTCTCCCTGGCCTCTGTACCCGCTTTTCATGAGCACCAGGCATCCAGGAAAGAGGGGACACTCCGCAAGGACACCCAGGAACTCTTTTTTAGTCCCCTGAGCGAGCTCACAGAGCCGCCGAAGAAACTGGCCGGACAGTCCAAGATGACGCGGGAGCAGCAGCTACCATCTGCTCCTGCCCCCTCCCCACCGACAACGAGACAGCGCGCCGCGGCAAACAGCGCTTCCACACAGAGGACCCTGCTCCCGGCGCTTCTCGACTTACCCACCAGGGTCCACAGTACCGCTGTCACACTGGCACCTCTCCCCAGCAGTGAGGAAACTGCTCATCCGCTGCCGCCGCACACACTGAGCGCGGCGTGCGCAGAAGCGTGGCGCTGCGCGGAGGCACCACTGATCGGCGATTGCCAGGAGATCCTCTGCACACAAGAGAGCGGGCGGGACCTGCAGCAGCTCTCCTGAGACGTCTCTGACCCATCCAATTCCCAGATGGAGGTGAGTGCTGAGGGGGGCATAGCTGGCCCCTGACTCCACAGTCCCCCCATGCTCTGGAGCGCCACGTGAATCGCTCTGCCACACCCAGTACCCCATCCATATTTGGGAGTCAGGGGGGACCCCCCTCACCCACCCCCAGCTGTGCCCTCCCGAGGGATTTTTTTATGGACTGCCATAACTGCCTGAGCCACTGGTAGGGACAAGTGAAGCTGCCCAGGGACCCTGCACCCGCCTGCTCCCACATCTGCCTCCTTACTCTGCTTCTCATATGGACTCTGCAAATGGGGGTCTGGCCCCTCAAATGTGGCCACAAAGGGGTCCACGACCAGCGGGGACTCATGCTCCCATAGAGACCAGTGATTCTCAGGGGAGTGATTACATAGCATCCTCCCTCCCTCCACCCGCTCAAGCTGTTGCACTTCTAAAGGGGCACCCCGAACTGCAAGCATTATTGGCACTGCTCCCTACCAAGTCCGAGATGTCCGCCATGGCCTCTGATCTAAAGTTCGCGTGGCGCCAAGACCTGCAGCCTGTTAAGCAAGATGTAGCGGACTTACAGGGAAGGGTGTGTGTTCTGGAGGACTTTCGTGAATCTGTCATTATCTCCATGAAAGAGATGCAAACGGCCTTGAACGCCCAAACGTCCACCCACCATGCCCTACCTGATCACATAGATGACATTGAAAACAGAAACTGCAGAAACAATGTTCGTATACGCGGCCTCCCAGAAGCCACTAGAGCTCCTGATCTACACGCTACCATCACTGGAGTTTTCAATTTGATTCTAGGACACCCCCCTGAGACTCACATAGAGATTGACAGGGTGCACCGTGCATTAAGAGCACCCAGCACGGATCCATCTCGCCCCCGCGATGTCATTTGCCGTATACATAAATATACTGTGAAGGAACAACTTATGCAAAAGGTGCGCCAGCGAGGGGATGTTGATTTTGACAAGGCCCCTCTCCAAATCTTCCCTGATCTGTCTCGGCTTCCCGTTTGCCCTACATGTTTCATTCGGCTCCACCACTGCTACTCTGCGCCACCCAGGAGACTTACAGGCCTTCCTTGATACACTAGGCATGCCGCAACTGTCGCTACCGGAATGGATTGCCTTCTTGAGGGACCCATATGACCCTCCGCCGGTGTTGAGGGCATTACAAAGGGCCTCTACTCGCAGACAGGCGACCGGAGAACCTCTCCCCCAGAGACAGAGACGGCAGGTGAACAGACCGGAGGATAAGGGCATGGAGCCTTGACCGACTCTACATGACAGTTGCATTCTTTTACCCCCGTGTTGACTGCCTCTCCTTCCGCCCCCATGCTCTATGTTCCTGACACCTGCCATGGACTCATTTGATCTAGAACCTTGACTGAGACTATACCGTTGTCGGCCCCCCCTCCCATCCCACCCCCCCTCGATGACCCCTGATGCCCCCTAGTGCTCATCGCCCTGATTTCAAGCACATCCCCACACCTCTGTTTTGTTAACGGCACAGTAGAGTGCTGCTAGTTCAGCTCTTGTCCATTATAGGCCATGGGTAGACGGACTAGCTCTGCTCATGTGTTTGATTGTTCCTTATCGTATTTTGATTGCCTATAGGGACCTCTCCCTTGGCCTTACCTTATTCCCCCTAATAGGGTTGGTGTAGTTTTCATACACCTTTTTTGCAGAAGACCTTTTCTGCGGTTAGAAATTTTTTGCAAGTGTCCTTGCTTTTTATTTTTGCTTTTCTATCTCTTCCTGCCCTTTCCTTTTTGTCTTTTAACTAACCTTTTCTCCCATTGTGTGTGTTTATCTCCCCTTCACTAGGTTTCGGAACTCTCTGCCGACCCGCGTACTCCAAGCCTCTCCGACAGGATTCCTCCATCTTTGACACCATGACGGACCTGAAGGTAACCACATTGAATGTTCAGGGCTTTAACATCCCAGAAAAACAGTCCAAAATCCTTTACCACTTACACAAACTGCATACTAGAATCTTATGCGTACAGGAAACACATTTCAAGACAGGGCACACGCCGGAGCGTCTCGGCCGCTATTTCACCACCTGGTTCCACAGCACAAACTCTGAATCACGCTCGAAGGGGGTCTCGATTGGACTCCATCGTACCCTACCATTTAGCGTTTTGAATGTTAAATCCGACCCAGATGCCCGCTTTCTGTTCGTCAAGGGTACGATTTTGGACCAGGTGGTGACTGTGGCGACGGTATACGCTCCAAATAGTCTGCAGATTCTGTTCTTGTTGAAGACTCTGGAGGACCTGTCCTCCTTCACTCAGGGCACGCTCATTCTGGGAGGTGACCTGAATCTGGCATTGAATCCATTGATGGATACCTCAGCTGTTTCGTACTGTCAGCTCAGCAAACTTAAGAAACTCTTGCACTCCTTGCAGCTGTGTGACGTGTGGAGACTCCAACATGCCAACGGAAGGGACTACACATACTATTCTATCCCCCATAACTCCTACAGCAGACTGGACTATATTTTTTTACCCCATTTTTACCTGTCTCGATTATCCTCCTCCCAAATTGGAAACATATTTTTGTCTGACCACCCCCCGGTCCACTGTACGGTCTCAATACCCTCTTTCTGTAGACCCCAGTCTAACTGGAGACTGAATGAATCTCTACTGTTGGACTCGCTCTGCCTAACCGACCTTAAGTCCACCGTAGCTCATTTCCTGACTGATCATGCAGAAGACGACACTCCGCTTCCCACTCAGTGGGAGGTGCTTAAATGTGTACTAAGGGGGGGGGGGTGTTGATAAGACATGGCTCTCGCCTTAAGAAAATGAAGTCGGACAAGCTAAAGCGACTGCTCGACTCTCCTGCGACCCTTGAGGCCCAACACAAGCGATCCCAGCAGGAATCGTCTCTGCGAGCCCTGATCAAAACTCGACATGACATCTGCACACTCCTGAACGACAGATAAAAGTACTACCGACAACACTGCTCTAAGGCATTTTACGAATTGGGTAACAAACCTGGGAAATATTTGTCTAGAGCGCTTAGAGACAGACGAGAGGCGTTATACATCCCCTCTATCACCAGGGAGGACATTTCTCACGAGGGAGATTCTGACTGCTTTTGAACGGTATTATACTGACTTGTACAACCTTCTCTCTCCTTCCCTGACCTTCCCCTCCTCCTGTCCCCCCCCCTTTCCCTGACCGACTATTTGACTAGCACAGCCCTTCCTAGACTGACGGACGCTAACATTGAGTCCTTGGAGGCCCCGTTCACGGCCGCAGCCATATCCAATTTACCGGCTGGTAAAAGCCCAGGTCCTGACGGTTATACCACCAAGTTCTACAAGACACTGAAGGGGGACCTGCTTCCTCTGCTGTGTGGTGCCTTCAACAACATTTCCAGAGACACTACTTTCCCCCCTGGTTCTCTGACTGCACACATCATAGTGATACCCAAAGAGGGTAGGGACCCGAATCTATGTGCTAGCTACTGTCCTATCTCTCTACTAAACGTTGATACCAAGCTGTTCGCTAAGATGCTAGCGGACCGCTTGGCCGCTGTTCTTGGGCCCCTGATTCCCCCTGACCAATCTGGCTTTATCAAATCTAGGGAAACACGAGATAACACCATAAGAGCTTTCTCCATCATACATCAGGCCAGGACCAACCGTCAGCCATTGATGTTGCTGTCGCTCGATGCCGAGAAGGCATTTGACAGGGTGGATTGGGGGTTCATGAAGGCAGATTGGTCTAGGCCCCGCTATGTTAGGACGCATTTCTGCTCTATACACTGACCCCCCAGGAGAGAGTTAGGGTTAACGGCTCCCTCTCTTCCCCCATACAGATTCGAAATGGGACAAGACAGGGGTGCCCGCTCTCCCCCCTGCTGTACGTTTTATGTATGGAACACTTACTGAACGCACTCAGGACTGACCAGGCTATTTCTGGATTCCAGCAGAGAGCATGTCTGTTCAGCATTTGCAGATGACCTGCTTTTGTATGTCTCGTCACCACAATCATCTCTGCCCGCCATACTACAGGCCATTACATTGTACTCCCATTTTAGCAACCACAAAATTAACTTTTCCAAAAGTGTGGCCCTCAATGTCACGCTTCAAGTGGTGGTGGTGGACCAACTTAAGCATGCTCACCCTTTCCGGTGGAATTCAGTCTCGATCAAATACCTTGGGGTTCAGGTACCTTCAAACCTTTCCGATAGCTTTGACCTAAACTTTCCACCCCTACTGTTGTCCATCGATAGGGACCTACGTAAATGGACTAGGGGGACCTTCTCATGGTTAGGGAGAGCGAACATCCTGAAAATGAATGTGCTCCCGAGACTGCTCTATTTATTCCAGATGGTCCCGATAGCACTCCCGCTCTTCTTCTTTAAAAAATTGGACAGCTCATTCCGAGCGTTCATTTGGGCCGGCAGGCCATCGAGGATAGCCAAACAGATCTTGGTCAGGCGTAAGCAAACGGGGGGCTTGACGGTCCCGGACTGCAAAGCCTATTATATGGCGGCTACACTGGCAAGACTTTTGGATTTCTTCCATGGTCGTGCTTCCAAGAGGTGGGGTTGAGATTGCAGTGAGTGGGCTCATCACCTCCTTCCCATGGTTGCCCCGGGGTACTATTTCGCAGAGAGTTTTGGGGGACTTGCCTTGGGTGACCAGGGAACTGATTACGGCGTTTCGCCGATATGTTGCGGGGCGAGGACTGATTGACCCTAATGGACCACTGACGCCTGTCCTAGGTAACCTGCTTTTCGAACCTGGCTTACATTGCACTGAGTTTTTGGGGAGATCGCGGGACGTGCTTCTACCTTTGAACTCCTTCCTAAACGGTACCCTAATACGACCTTACGCAGACTTACTACCCACTACCCTCCGTACGTCACTTACATATATGCAATACTTGCAACTGGACCACTTCATAAAGACTACAGGACAGACCCTACAGTTAGCTAGACCGTTATCACCCCTAGAGAAGATGTGTACTTCTGACTAGTGTTGAGCGGCATAGGCCATATTCGAATTCGCGAATATTCGCGAATATATGGACGAATATTCGTCATATTCGCGAATATTCGCATATTCGTAATGTTCTCTTTTTATTTTCGCATATGCGAATATTCGCGTATGCGAAAATTAACATATGCGAAAATTTGCATATACAAAAATTAACATAAGCTAAAATTCGCATATGCGAAACTTATCATATGCAAATTTTCGCATATGCGAAAATTCGCACACCAGTCTCACACAGTAGTATTAGAGCCTTCTTACACCACATAAGCTGGAAGCAGAGAGGGATGATCACTGTGATGTGTACTGTGAGGAAAAAAAAAAAAAAAAAACGAATATTCGTAATTACGAATATATAGCGCTATATTCGCGAATATTCGCGAATTCGCGAATATGCGATATTCGCGAATAAAATTCGAAATGCGAATATTCGCGAGCAACACTACTTCTGACTCCGCTCCGAACAGACCGGTCTCTCGGATTTATGGCCTTTTGTTAGAGGAGGCAGCTCATTCTCCGCCCCGGTTTGTAGCGGAGTGGGAGTCGGAACTGCACACAACCTATGCACCTACTGACTGGACTGCCGCATTTACTATGTGCCACCGCCTGTCCATCTCCTGCAGAGCACAGGAGACCAACTACAAGTTATTGTCTCGCTGGTATAGAGTCCCCTCCGTTTTACACTGCTTTTTCCCGTCCGTGCCTGACCTGTGCTGGCGATGTGACACCCCCCCATGGGTCGATGACCCATATTTGGTGGTCGTGCCCTGCGCTCAAGGAGTTCTGGGAGGTAGTGCTGTCTCGTATAGCGCATATCTCCGGAGTGACTTATCCAAATGATGATAAGGCTCTTCTGCTATCCATTCTACCGGTTTCCAGGCAAACACCCCCTAAGAGATTAGCTCACTTCCTATTAATGGCTGCGCGGACGGTTATACCCAGGCATGGAAAGAGTCCCCTCCCTCCGACCGTCTCGGAATGGTACAAGGAAGTTATTTTTCTGTGCCGGATGGAGGAGTTGATGGCAGACTCTCATGGTAGACAGGAAAGATACATTTCAATCTGGCGGCCCTGGCTAGACTTCATTAACTCTCCACTCTACACCGCTGGGGATAGCACATGAGAAGTGAGCCTGCTTTACTTAACCAACTGTGGTTTCCTTTGGAGAATGAGGCTGGAGTCGCGAGGTTGCGTTGACTGGATCCGTTTGTGGTGAGTGCACTGCTTTCTTTAGCCATACTCTTACTGTCTGAGTGTTTACTCCCCATTAGCCCCCGGCTTTGCTACCCTTCCCCCCCCCCCTTCCTCCCCCCCCCCCCCACCTCTCTTTTTTTTTTTCTCTTCTCTCTCTTTCTTCTTTCTCTTGCTTCCCCTTTTTTGATACTTTTTTAGTTTTGAAGATCCGTTAGCTGTGGTGTCCGCACTATCATAGAGGTTACATATATTGAGACTGGAGTCTTTTTGTAGACGGTCTACACTCTTGTTATTTCAGTGTTCTATGTACTGCTCGCTTTACAGTCATTGTGGTTTGTTATGGCTCGACATTACTGCACTGCTATGCTTTCAATGATGTATTCCTCATGCAGACCCCTGCTGTTTATTACTGTATTAATAAATATTTTTGTTTGAATATAAAAAAAAAAAAAAAAAAATTGCGGGCCACCCCTACCGAATTGTTTTAAAAAAAAAAAAATGTTTCTTATGTAGATTACAGTACGGTTTTATGCAGCTACTCACAAATGACATTTTCACTGATCAGAGTCATTCTCTTTTTTTTCCCTTCCCCATCTGGCCCAGGACATCATGATAATTTGTTCCAGCTAAAACTCTTCAGCGCATAACCTGCAACACAAACATGTTAGGCTCTGCACTTTTCCAGCATTATCCTCCCCTTTTCCCCACAAATGACTCCAGCCTCCTCCAAAGACATTGCCACCATCCTTCCCACAACGCACAAGGGGAGAGATTAATCAAAACCTGTGCAGAGGAAAAGCTGCCCAGTTGCCCATAGCAACCAATCAGCGTGCTTCTTTAATTTTTAACAAGGCCTCTGCAAAATTAAATAAGCAATCTGATTGGTTGCTACGGACAACTGGGGAACTAATCCTTTGCACAGGTTTTGATAAATCTCTTCCAATGTTTCCAGCCTCACTCAAATGCTTCCAGCCCTCCCCCCCCCACAAGTACACACAATGCCTCCTGCCTTACCCATATTCCTCCAGCCTTCCCCACACAAAATGCCTCCTGCCTCACCCACACACAATGCTTCCAGCTTTACCCCACACAGTGACAGAGGGGTGTACATGGGTGACAGAGGGGTGTAGAGGGGTTACAGAGGGGTGTATAGGGTAACCGTGGAGTGTACAGGGGTGACAGAGGGTTTTAGAGAGGTGATAGAAGGGTGTAGAGGGGTGTACGGGATAACAAAGGGGTGTCCGGGGGTTACAGAGAGGTTACGAGGGGTGACAGAGAGGTCAAGAGGAGTGAAAGAAGGGTGGGGGTGCACTACTGGAAGTTGAGTAGGCCTCTGTCAGCGCCACCCCTGCTCCTTCCCTCCATCCACATCATTCTGCTAAGGGACCAGGGTGAATCCAGAGTCCACAGCTGCTTCACAGGTGAAGGAGGATACACAGGGATCAGAGCGGTAACATCCCGTCCCGGGAGTGCGCACAGACGTCTCTTCCACCCGACCTGAATGCCTGTGACTCACTCACAGTGCTGCAGGCCCAGCCCGGGATGGAAAATTCAATAACATTTTTGTGTCATCTTTCCCACTGGAGTGTCCCGGCACCCTTGCCGGGGCACCTTGGTTGGGAATCACTGCCAAATGTATGTGTGCTGGACATCCTTAGCCAATGTGCCCCCTTGCAGCAGCATGCCTTAGTTGCCTTATGGAAGCTACTGCCCTGGAAACAGATGGGGTGCACATGGGTGTCAGAGGGGTGTACAGGAGTGTCAGAGGGGTGTAGCCATGTGATAGAGGGATGTACATGGATGACAGAGGTGTAGAGGGGTGTACATGGGTGACAGAGGGGCACAGAGGGGTAACAGGGTTGTAAAGGTAAGACAGGGGTGACAAAGGGGTGTACAGGGGAGACAGAAAGATATGCAGAGGTGACAAGGGGTGTAGAGGGGTGACACAAGAGAGGGGGTTCGGTACCTGAAGCTGAGTAGGCCTCTGTCAGTGCCGCCCCTGCTCCTTCCCTCCATCCCCATCATTCTGCTGAGGGACCAGGGAGAATTCAGAGCTGCTCCACAGGAGAGGGAGGATACACGAGGATTGGAACTGCAGCATCACCCTTCTCAGCACTGCACACAGACTTCCCTCCTGCCCGTCCTGCATGCCTGTGACTCACAGGTGCGCAGGCCTGGGCAGGAAAATCAAAAAATGTTAGCACCATATTTCCCACCAGAGTGTCCTGGCAACCTGGTTGGGAATCAATGCCTCAGTGTAATATGTGCTGGACTCCCTGTGCAAGGAGGTGCAGCAGCCAAGGCCAATGCAGCCCTGGCCGCTGCGCCCCCTTGCAATAGCACACCTGAGGTGATCGCATCACTCAGCCTCATGGGAGCTACAGCCCTGATTACAGAACATGCAAGTGCAAAAGATATAAACTTCAAAAAACACTAAAATCTGTGATAAAAGGGCTATCAAAAAAAGAGGTAGTATTATATGTGACAAGGTCATCAAGGTGGGATTTAAAAGGTGGGCAGTTCAAGTTGTAGAAATTTCTGCAGCAGTCCTTCTATAAACCTCTATAAGTGAGGTTGTTTAAGGGTGTGTTCACACGCTCTTTGTTTTTGCGGGTTTTCCGCAGCGTATTTGAGAGGGGCGGGCTGTTCTTGGCTGTCCATAGCAGATTGTCCGCGGCGGAATTTACGCTGCGGGAAAATCCGCCGCAAGCCCCATTGAAGTCAGTAGGGACTGCAGTGGATTTTCCACAGTGTAAATTCCACCTCGGACAATCTGCTATGGACAGCTGCGGAAAACCTGCAAAAACAAAGAGCGTGTGAATGCACCCTAACAAGGGGAACTCTGAGATTAATGTTTTCTTCTATAATTCTGTTATTTTCTTCTACTTAAAAATCTTAACACTTCCACTACTTGGAGCTGGAATTACCACGTCTGCTGACACCAGACTTGCCCTCCAATGGGTCCTCAAAAAAGGATCTTAAAAAATTTAAATAAATTTAAATTAAATAAAATAAAAATTAAATTAAAAAATCTCTTTAATCTCTTCAATTGTGACGCCATATGGTCTCCCGACCCTGTTGCCACATCCAGACGCTCTGCGGCAGTGATTCTGATAGTGATGCCTGTAATCTGCATGTGACTTGTACATTTTTGAATAATTTTTTATATATTTTAAATAAATAATTGCTATACAACTCACCCACTGTTGGCTGGGGGTGTCAGATGTCATTTGGGATGATGTGGATGACCGGGTTAACCAATCGACAACGACAGATGAATTGCTGGTTGAGACACGACCGCTAATTGATTCTGGGAGCCCAGGCCTCTCGCTGCCACTGCTGCTGGCACATGCCCCTAATCTGCTGGGATCTCTGCCTGCGCCTGATGAATTTAGGCCTCTGCCACTCCTCTGTGCACATCCTTGCACTTCTCTGCTTGACATACTTGTACAACAGCTGAGTGCGTATATATTACACTTATGATAGAAAAATATGCCAAGGTACTGTTACACCTGAATTAGGCATTAAAATCAGGTGTGTAGGTATTTATGGCCTTTAACAATAACTGTCCCCTATGAGTTGAACAGGAAGAAACGTAAAAGTGCTGAGTGCCTATATATTACACTTATGATAGAAAAACACGTCCCAGTACAGTTACACCTGAATTAGGCATTAAAAGCAGGTGACTAGGTCTTTTAGTGCTAACTTTAGATTAATACACCCCAGTACAGTTGCAACATAAAGTGTACTCTCTCTCTCTCTCTCTCTCTCTCTCTCTCTCTCTCTCTCTCTACTGTTCCTGTCTATCTGCCTGCTTGCAGTGATGCAGGCTTGATTTGCCGCTGTAAAGATCTTTTTTCTCAGTAACACACAGACAGACACTGTCTGCTCTCTCTCAGGAACAAATCCCAGAAATGCCTGTCTGCAGCGATGGCTGCCGATTATATAGGACTGTGACATCACAGGGCTGGCTGGCTGCTGATAGGCTGCATGCCACATGTGATTCAGGGTGATCCCACCTACCCGCCTTCCCACCTTCCCAGAGTTCCTTGTCCCATGTCCTCAAGCGTGTAGCTGCCATTTTAGATCCCCTGGACTGCACTAAGTGGAATTTAATGAAGCGATTTGTTTTATCAAATCGCGGTGATATTCGGATTCGTTACATATCAAATTTTTCAGGAAATTCGTAACGAATTCGGATTCGTCCGATTCGCTCATCTCTAATGAATATATTTGGAAATTTAAAAGTGTATGAGGCAATGTAGGCTTAGTGCTGAAACCTAATTGAATATATTAATAAAACGTGTTTAAATGTTTCCAAAGGTACATGTTAAGTAAAATGAGATTAGAAGAACACCAACAAAATTAATCAAACACTTATATTCCTCTGTGGATTTGTTCCATTTGCTACTTACTGGGGTAACTTTTGCAACTTTTTATTTCTAAGTACTTTGAGATTTTTAAGTTGTGCTCAGACTCTAGGAACCTGTATTTCACTTTTTATTGCTCATTACTTAAAACCATTAATCGAGGAATTAATTAGTCATGGTGAACAAAAACATGAATATTGGCTGAGAGCTGATAAACACTACAGGAAAAGGACAGTAGATGATAACACATAAAAAGAAAATATACTGTATGGTTCTCAAGATAAAGCCTAAGAAAAATAAGCAGAACAATATTGTTGTTGCCAAATATCTGTTATCCTCCTATAGATTGTAAAAACTTTGAATAAGGATTTAAAACCGTAAAATACTCCAAGGCCTTCTTGGGCTGCTGAACTGGCCTTTCAGAACTTCGCAGATTACCGTAGCACAGAGATAAGTTTATAAAAAAAAAATATATATTATAGTTATTATAGTTCCAAAGAAGGGCAGTTGTCATTTCCTCTGCTGTATGGGTGTATTGTTGAAGAACTAATGGGAAATGCAGTCATATAACTCCAAAAAATTCCTCAGCAGGGACAAGGGTAACTTACATTTACAAACCACAAATCCTGTTGCCCGGATCAATAATGCCCTTATTGAAATGTCACTTTTATTGGTGTTTGTATTTAGAAGGTACAACAAAAAAAAATTAAAAATAAAATTTTCACCAGTTTGAACATAATAAAGTACTGTAACATAGTGAGGGCATTCGCCCATATACGTATAGTATAGGACTGCAGCCATCTACCATATACGTGATGTGATATTTCAGTACAGTGACCCCCCGACCTACGATGGCCCCGACATATGATCAAATCGACATATGATGGCCTCTCAGAGGCCATCACATGTCAATGTCAGCATCAACATACGATGCTTTTTTATGTCGGGGCCATCGCATTGAGTGCTATCCGGCAGCGCAAAATGCTTAAGCTGCTGCCGGATAGCAGCTTAATGTTCCCCGTGTGGTGCAGTAAGTATTACTTACCCCTCCACGATCCTCCGGGGTGCCCTAGGGTCCAGCGCTGGTCTTCCGGTGTCTTCTCGGCCCTCTCCGATGACGTCAATACGCTGCTGCGCACGTCATCCAATAAGAATGGCGTACTCAGCGGCGTAATGACGTTGCTACGCAGGCCCAGTAAGGTCTTGTGGAAGACAGCAGAGGACCGGAGAAGACAGCAGAGGACCGAAGAAGACAGCAGAGGACCGGAGAAGACCAGGAGAGCCCAGCGGAGGCCCGAGGTCACCATCGGGAGAAGCGGGGACACCATCGCGAGCAGCGGGGACAGGTGAGTACAGCTTCCTATACTTTACATTGCACGAATCCCTCAACATACGATGGATTCGACAAACGATGGCTCGTTGGAACAATTTACCATCGTATGTTGAGGGACCACTGTACTATACGCATATGGGCAAATGCCCTCACTATATTACAGTACATTATTATGTTCAGACTGGTATTTTTAATCTTTTTTGGTTGTACCTTTTAATACAAATACCAATAAAAGTGATGTTTTAAGGTGGGGTTTAATAGGGTACTACAGTGACCCCCCGACCTACGATGGCCCCGATATATGATGAAATCGACATACGATGGCCTCTCAGAGGCCATCGCATGTCGATGTCAGCATCGACATACGATGCTTTTTTATGTCGGGGCCATCGCATTAAGTGCTATCTGGCAGCGCCAAATGCTTAAGCTGCTGCCGGATAGCAGCTTAATGTTCCCCATGTGGTGCGGTAAGTATTACTTACCCCTCCACGATGCTCCGGGGTGCCCTAGGGTCAAGCGCTGGTCTTCCGGCATCTTCTCGGCCCTCTCCGATGACGTCAATACGCTGTTGCGCACGCCATCCAATAGGAATGGCGTATGCAGCGGCGTAATGACGTCGCTACGCAGGCCCAGTAAGGCCTTGCGGAAGACAGAAGAGGACCGGAGAAGACAGAAGAGGACCGGAGAAGACAGAAGAGGACCGGAGAAGACAGCGGAGAGCCCAGCGGAGGCCCGGGATCACCATCGGGAGCGGCGGGGACACCAGCTCGAGCGGCGGGGACAGGTGAGTACAGCTTCCTATACTTTACATTGCACGGATCCCTCAACATACGATGGATTCGACAAACGATGGCTCGTTTGGAACGAATTACCATCGTATGTTGAGGGACCACTGTATTGATCCTGGCAACATGATTTGTGGTTAGTAATGTATTCATGTTATTGCAAAATCCCAGTCTAGTGCCAGTGCTGCTGCAGAGTGTAATGGGAGTGACTGGAGGGGTGAGTATATGTTTTTTTATGTTTCCCCCATAATCCCTACCCCCTGCAATTTTTTGTTACTCCCAGAAAACCCCAACAATTCTTCCAGGCATGGCTTTTACTAGTAATACTTTTCTACATCTGGCCTTGCCATGAACCAGTTTTCAAGTTTCCACCATAGATATTAGATAGATTTGAGATCTGGACTGTTTGTTTGCCTTCATTAAGTTGATGTCTTGGGAAAGAGGGAGGATTCAGGGAGCTGGAGACAACAACCAGAGGCTTAGCGTGGGGGGTGCAGGGGGGGCCGGCCGCACCGGGCGCAACATCTGGGGGGGCGCACTTGCACTCGCAGCTCTCTGCCCCTGCCTGGCTCACTCACTCTCTCTGCAGTACTGGATGTCATGTGCCCATATAATGCACATATAATGCCCCCCCTGACATTTGCCGCTTACTTATAATACCCAAAGTCATGTGCCTTGGATCATCTCCAGGGTATGGTTCCATTTTGATGTTTAGTTTTTGTTCTTGATATTTTTTGTCGTTTACGATGGTTGTGAGACGACATATAATAGCATGGCCCATGCTAGGTTACTACATTTGTAGGTTTGTATTCATAGACCTGCTGAAAGTGTGGAGAATGTGTAATGCATGTTCGCACTCAATAAAGTGTTTGAAAATAAACTTGTATTTAGATGCATTTTACTTTAATTACATCAGTATTTTCATAATAAACAATACATGTGCTTAGGGGGTAAGGGTTTCTTTAACTAATCTAGTCGAAGAGACTCGAGTGCTAAAATCCACGGCTTAGGGGGCGCAAATTACTTGCCTTGCCCTGGGTGCTGACAACCCACGCTACGCCACTGACAACAACACACTGAAAATGAAAGAACTATACAACTTCCTGTGAGGGGTATTTCAAGTAAAACATGCTGAAGCCAGTACAATTAATGACAACGCTATATTAGTTATATATCATGAAAGTTATATTTATTTTCTGATACTGGAATATCCCTTTAACTCTGCCTCATGTTACCTCTTATGCAAGTCTATGTAAATAAAGACTCAGTTAACTCAGTTTTTTCAAGATGGCTTTGTAATAAAGTATATATTTTTAACTTCAGCACTATCATGGAATCTCTGAATGCTTACATGTATTATGAAATACTAAATATACCATGCATAGCTGTACATTTCTAGTTACATAGGTCATGTGAAGAACTTCACATAAAATCACCATTTAGTATATAAGGATGTTTCTATGAACCAGGTTATGACTGTGTATCTGACTTTAAAGGGGCACTCTGCCCCTAGAAATCTTGACATCTTATCCCCTATCCAAAGGATAGGGGATAGGTTGTGAGATCGCCGCAGTCCCGCTGCTGTGGAGCCCCAGGATCGCCACTGCGGCACTGCGCTATCATTACTGCACAGAGCAAGTTCGCTCTGCACGTAATGACAGGCAATACAGGGGCCGGAGCATCGCTACGTCGCGACTCCTCCCCTCGTGATGTCACGGCCCGCCCCCCTCAATATAAGTCTATGGGAGGGGGCGTCCTGGTCATCACGCCCCCTGCCATAGACTTGCATTAAGGAGATGGGCCGTGATGTCACGAAGGGCGGAGCCTTGACATCACACTGCTCTGTCCCCTGTATCGCCCGTCATTATGCACAGAGCAAACTCGCTCTGTACAGAAATGATAGCGCAGTGCCGCAGCGGTGATCCCGGGGCTCCCCAGCAGCGGGACTGCGGCGATCTGACATCTTATCCCCTATCCTTTGGATAGGGGATAAGATGTCTAGGGGCAGAGTACCCCTTTAAGTTAAGGCTTACTATGTGTTTAGCAACTTGTTAAAATATCCAACAGAGAAACTAGTTAAAGGCATACTATGTATGAAAAGAGTCCTTCATTTGGTATCATATTGCTAAGTTTGAAAGCCATTTCAAAGACGTTAGTTTCTTACAAGCATATTTCATGACTTTAAACCTTTGGGATTTGCAGTGAGAGGAATAGTCAGCTTTACTCATTTCACTGCAGGCACTTGAGCATGGCAGCTCTAATAGAATGAAGCACAGTCACTTTGGTTATACAGTCCATAACATTAATAGCTGGCGGTTGGCTGCCAACTTTTTACTGTTACTGTGGCCTTTCATATGCTTCAAAATCACTGCAGACAAATCCTGTTATTTTAATATGACAAAAGACAAAAACCCACTATCACTGAAAGAAAACACTAAAACATAATCTTTAATATTATTATCATAAAATCTGTCACACAAAAAAAAGTGTGCAGGCTATCACGATACACATGTGGTTACAGATCAGGGAATTTTTCTTTTTTACAGAAAATGTTCCCACTGATGGGAACCAGATGCAGCAACATGGTAAACAAGGCAAAAACACAACCTGTGATAAAGGAGTGGGAAGAGGGAGGGGGAATGAGGATCTAGGAGAGGAAAAGGCCTTACGGATGACCAAGCCCTACCTTGCAGATGTGATCCTAGTCTCTACCCTAATCCTAGGAAGAGTAGATGCCCCAAAAAGGGTGGCCCCGCACTGGGACCTGCCCCTCAAGCTCCTATGCCTATCCCTATAAGGTAAAGGGGGATACGAGGCTCTTTATCTCACTGAAATTATCTCACTGAAATCTACTTCTTTTGGATTGGAAAAGGAAAGAGACAGGTACAATGTCACCCAAGTAAAGGTACTGGTAATAAACTGAAATGGAAATATAGTTTTTCTATATCCTAGGTTATAAAGGAAGGGATGATCCAGTTAAATACAATGAAAAAATTAATAAAGCACATTTCATCCAACTCTACATAGAAACATAAATACTGAATACTTAAATAGTGTACCCCGTACCACCTTCTATATGATGTGATTGGTTGAATAATATGTCTATTACCTCTGTGCGTCTTCAATGTGGCATAGTGCATGTGACGGGGAAGGCGTTTACTCTTCTAATTACATGAGATAAACATTTTTGTTGGGGGCAGAAACTCTGCATAGAATCATTAAAGGGGTACTCCGGTGCTAAGATATCTTATCCCCTATCCAAAGGATAGGGCATAAGATGCCTGATCGCGAAGGGACCCCCATGATCTTTCACGCAGCACCCCGTTACCATCAGCCCCCGGAGCATGTTCGCTAAGGGTCTGATGACTGCTGATCACGGGGCCGGAATATTGTGATGTCACGGCTCCTCCCCGTGTGACATCATGCTCCGCCCCCTCACTGAAAGCCTATGGGAGGGGGCGTGACAGCTGTCATGCCCCCTCCCATACGCTTGCATTGAGGGGGCAGAGCGTGACGTCACAAGGGGGCGGAGCCGGGGAAAAAAAGGGGGAGAGATCAGGTGAGAGATACAAAGAGTCTCCCCCACATGTTAAAAACAACCACAATCAGTCAAATGAATGTAGTTGCACTTGCATTTCATGCAGATAAGGCAGGATGTAATACTATTGACATACGATATACCCCCGAATATTGTTCACTGACTGAGCTCACATCATCAGAACTTGATTCATGGCTGATGTTTATTGGATAAAAGAATCCCCACATGTTAAAAACAGAACCACAATCAGTCAAATAAATGTAGTTGCACTTGCATTTCATGCAGATAAGGCAGGATGCAATACTATTGACATACGGTATGCCCCCGAATATTGTTCACTGACTGAGCTCACGTCATCAGAACTTGATTCATGGCTGATGTTTATTGGATAAAAGAAACATCATTAAATTAATCTGGATCACAGTTATTAAATATAGCTGGTCAGGGAAATGCACAACCATTTTGACGAGCAGGGGCTCAAGTAAAATAAGGCACTTCTCATAAAAAATTTTTGTACCCTGAAGCTTACCTTTCTAGAAGTCCTACCTTGTTCTTCATGAGTATTTTGATACTGTAATCAGGGCCAGGACCCCTGCTAATTTCCGGACACCACAGATCAGGGGGATGCCCGGCATTAATTCTTTAGACAGCACAATCAAAGTTGCTTGTGCCATCTAAAATGTAAAAAAAAAAACAATCCCGGCTGCTCAGTCGAGCTGATCACGACTACAGCAGTGAAATCGCAGGGTCTCGAATCATTGTGGGAGGGCCCTTTCCTGCTTCCTCACCTTGGCAGGCTGGAGAAATGGAGTGCCGATAACACTGATCAATGCTGTGCTATGGCAGGCTCCTATGGCACAGCATTGAACAGTGTATGCAATCTAATGATTCCATGTAATAGTCTCCTATAGGGACTAAAAAGTAGTGAAAAAAGGTTTTAAAAAAGTAAATAAATGTGAATTAACCCCTTCCCTAATAAAAGTTAGAATCACCACCCATTTCCTATTATTTAAATAAAATAATGTAAACAAAAATATGTGGTGTCGCTGCATGCATAAATGACTAAACTATTAAAATATAACGTTAATCAAACCGCATGGTCAATAGTGTACACGTAAAAAAAAAATACAAAAGTCCAGAACTGAGTATTTTTGGTCACTTCATGTATCGTAAAAAAAAATCGTAAAAAGCAAGAAAAAGTCCCATCATAACAAAAATGATACAGATAAAACTACAGATCACTGCACAAATAATGATCCTCATACATTTCTGTATATAGGAAAGTAAAAAAAAAAGTTACATGCACTGCGTAGAAACTGAAGCCCCAAAAGTTACAAATTTTTAGTTTTTTTTCTATTTTGCCCCACAAATAGTTGCTTTTTGGTTTCTCCACATATTTTGTGGTGAAATGATTGATTTAATTACAAAGTAAAATTGGTTATGATTATTAGAAGGTGAGGAGGAAAAGACTAAAGTGCACAAATGAAAACATCATCAGTTATTAAGGGGTTAAACATATGAAGTATCCTTCTGCATGATGCAGGCAGTTTGAGGTATTGAGCCCCGGCACCAATGCCGGGCTCAATACGGCACACTGCTGCTCAGTAAATCACTGGCATAGGTAGCACACAAACTGATTAGCTGAGCTGCAGTCTGCCCCCGGTACAAGGAGGAGGAGTGATACTGGAGTTTTTTTTTTTGTTAATGCTGGCAGCCTGGGCAGGATTTAGAAAAATCAGTACTCCTTTAATGTAATATATCTCTTTAAATGTTCCTCTTACTAACGCAAATGAGGGCTTGTTTTTGTTCCACCAATTGTTCTTGGCAATGAAATCGATCATTTTACCACAAAAGCAAAACAAAAAAACTATATATATATATATATATATATATATATATATATTTATATATGTATATATATATATATATATATATATATATATATATATATATATATATACATATATACAGCATATGTTACGGTTAAATCTAGTTTTTAGTTAAAACTGGTTTTCCCTAGTGAAAACTAGCTTTGACTAAATGCCTTTGTAAAAACTAGTATTGACTGCTCTTCCCCAGTGAAAACTAGTTTTGACTGAATGCCTTTGTGAAAACTAGGTTACAACCACCACCAACACCAGTTATTACTAAACGTCTTTGTACAAACTAGAATACTTACTGAACGCCTTTGTACATTCCAGAATTTACTGCTAATCAAAAACAAATGTTAATTGAAACTGTTCATCTAGCCTACACATGCAAAGTTCATCTCACACATATCTCACAAGTGCCTGAGAATGATTCTTATTGGTTGTGCGACGTCGACTCATGGTGGGTTGACCACGCTGCCTCTGCATACCCGTGTACCCCACCCATAAGCACGCTCATGCGTGCCAACCACGTCGCCCTTTCATACCCGTGTACTTCTTAAAAAAAAAAATCTGTAAATCTGTAAATATTTCTACTTTGCTACTGTATTTTTTTCTTCTTTCTTTTCTGTGGTGGCAAAGTTTTGTACTGGGGGAAAACAGCTGATCGGATGTGGGATGTTACAGAGATAAAGATACAAGATATGTGACTTTGACTTCTGTAATATACTGACAGCCAGAGGTGTCACTAGGTTAAAACATTTGACAAAGAGGCCTGCTGGGGTCAGAGGTAAGATTTGAGACATTTCACTCAAACAGGTTTGCCAAGTTAAAACTAGTTTTAACCCCTTCCCGGTGCATGACAAACATACCTAATGCTAGATACCTAATGTGGGGGACTTCTGCTGCCTACCTAATGTGGGGAGCTATCTACTATCTACAAGCTATAATGGAGACTAACTACCAAGCTAATAGGGGGGGCTACCTACTACCTACATATCTTATATGAGGGTTTTTATTTATGGGACAGCTATCTGGGGGATTTACTTTTTTATTCATTATGATATATATATATATATATATATATATATATATATATATATATATATATATATACCTTTCCATAATAAAAACTGAAAACACTTTTTCCCATAAAAAAAAAGACATTTTAAATAGTATCATAATTGGTATCAGCGAGTACTTTAAAAAAAAAAAAGTATCGGTACCAGTCTTAAAAAATTTAATCAGGACATCCCTAATAACAAGATTTATTTGGCATGACTATCTCTCTTACAAGTAGAGAATTTCAAATCTAGAAAAATGCAAAAAAAAACACTGAATGTATCAACAAAACTTACTACTGATATAAAGTACAATATGTCACAAAAAAAACAACCTCAAGCAAAAAAAAAAAAAGGCATAAATTCTAGTTTGTACAAAGGAGTTCAGTACATATTCTAGTTTGCACGAAGTCATAAAATCTGGCAGTCAGTTTTAGTTTTCACAAAGACGTTCAGTCAAAACTTTTTTTCACCAGGGAAAAGCAGTCAATACTAGTTTTCCCAAAGGCATTAAGTCAAAACTAGTTTTCACCAGGGAAAACCAGTTTTAACTAAAAACTAGTTTTAACTGTAACATATATACCAAACAACAGCGCAGCACTCAAATTCAAGTAAGGAGAATTTATAAGTCAAGCAATATTTCTGCAACTTTAGGGGGCTTCTGTTTCTATGCAGTGTACTTTTCAGTAAAAATGACATGTTATCTGTAGGTCCATGCAATTACAACTATGCCCAGTTCATGTAGGTTTTATTTTATTTCTATTAAAAAAATATAGGACATAATTTATCACTGTTGTCTTTGGAAAGTGAGTCATTTATTTTTGCTTTGGTTTTCCTTACATGCAACATATTTATCATGCTATCGCAGGAGGGTTGATAAATTTGGCGCACATAATTAAAAATCAATAAATTACTTCAGAACACCTTTTTGTATGATTTCTCCTCTTATCTATGACTTTTCCTCAGCTTTTTCCCCCGTTGTGCAATGAACTTTTTAAAAATGCTTTCCAAATGCTGTATTGTTATTCAGGACTGGGCTGGTGTAGCTTTGTAGTGTATCAACACATTTGATAAATTTGTTACCACTGCAAATGGAAATTCATAAATCACTCCATGTAGAGCATTTTCACAAACTTACAAACCTCTGGCCCTTATGAAGTGTCGCACCAATCTATGTTTACGTGCACCTGTGACAATAAATGTGCCAAGCAAGAAAAAAATAAGCTCTACCTCCAATGATAAATATCCCTCTATTGCCCAGATTTCTTAAACTGTGTTAGAGAAAAAGTAGAGGGATTTTCCCACAGCAACCAATCACAGCTCAGCTTTCACTTTACCAGAGCTTGTTAGCTGAGCTGTGATTGGCTACTGTGGGAAAATCCCTCCACTTTTTCTCTCACACAGTTTAATAAATCTGGACCCATATCTATTTGTATGAAAATGATTATGCTTAAAATTGTTCTCTTCTGACCTCTTTTAATTTGCACCATGATCTGTAGTTTCTATTGGTACCATTTATGTTTAGAGTGGACTTTTTACTAAATTCTTTTTATATGAAGTGACAAAAATCAGCAGTTCTGGACTTTGGTATTTTTCCAATATTTACACCATTGACGGTGCGGTTTAATCAACTTTATATTTAATGGTTTGAACATATCTGTGCACTGGATACCACATAGGTTTATGTTTGGTTACATTATTTATTTGGAAAAAAGAGAAAAGGGGGTGATTCAAATTTTTATTAGGGGAGGAGCTTATTCACATTTCTTAACACTTTTTTTTAAAAACATTTATTCACTGGTTTGAACTACAACCCCCAGTATGCAAGGGGCAAAGCACAACAATACCCAGTATGCAAAGGGACAAAGCACTACAACCCCCAGCATGCAAAGCCCTTGTGATAGACTTAGAGGACCCTGGGGGGGGGGGGGGCTTGGCAGTTTTGGTGATTCGGGAGATAACTTGCACAAAAAAAAACTGGGGAACATTTTTTTTTAGTCAACCACCGATTGTGCAAGTTCTCCCACTTAAAAACATGAGAGAGGCCTGTAATTTTCATCATAGGTTTACCTCAACTATGAGAGAAATAATGAGAAAAAAAATCCACAAAATCACATTGTCTGATTTTTAAAGAATTTATTAGCAAATTATGGTGTAAAATAAGTATTTGGTCAATAACTAAAGTTCCTCTAAATACTTTGTTATATACCCTTTGGCAATGACAGTGGTCCAATGTTTTCTATAAGTCTTCACAAGGTTTTCACACACTGTTGCTGGTATTTTGGCCCATTCCCCCATGCAGATCTCCTCTAGAGCAGTGAGGTTTTGGGGCCTTTGTTGCCCGGGCGGTGTGTTTGGGCTCATTGTCATGCTGAAAGACCAGCCATGTTTCATCTTCAATGCCCTTGCTGATGGAAGGAGGTTTTCACTCAAAATCTCAGTATACATGGCCCCATTCATTCTTTCCTTTATACGGATCAGTTGTCTTGGTCCCTTAGCAGAAAAAACAGCCCCAAAGCATGATGTTTCTACACCCATGCGTCACAGTAGATATGGTGTTCTTTCTCCTCCAAACACGAGTGGAGTTTTTCCCAAAAAGTTCAACTTTGGTTTCATCTGACCATATGATATTCTCCCAATACTCTTCTGGATCATCCAACTGCTCTCTAGCAAACTTCAGATGGGCCCAGACATGTACTGGCTTAATCAGGGGGACACGTCTGGCACTGCATGATTTGAGTCCCTGCGGTGTAGTGTGTAGCCTTTGTTACTTTGGTCCCAGCTCTCTGCAGGTCATTCACTAGGTCCCCCCGTGTGGTTCTGGGATTTTTGCTCACCGTTCTTGTGATCATTTTGACACCACGGGGTGAGATCTTGCGTGTAGCCCCAGATCGAGGGAGATTATCAGTTGTCTTGTATGTCATTTTCTAATAATTGCTCCCATAGATGATTTCTTCACACCAAGCTGCTTGCCTATTGCAGAGTCAGTCTTCCCAGGCTGGTGCAGGTCTACAATTTTGTTTCTGGTGTACTTCAACAGCTCTTTGGTCTTGGACATAGTGGAGTTTGACTGTTTGAGGTTGTAGACAGGTGTCTTTAAGACTGATAAGTTCAAACAGGTGCCATTAATACAGGTAATGAGTGGAGGACAGTGGAGACTCTTAAAGATGAAGTTACAGATCTGTGAGAGCCAGAAATTTTGCTTGTTTGTAGGTGACCAAATACTTATTTCCCACCATAATTTGCAAATAAATTCTTTAAAAAATCAGACAATGTGATTTTATGGATTTTTTTTCTCATTATGTCTCTCATAGTTGAGGTATACCTATGATGAAAATTACAGGCCTCTCTCATCTTTTTAAGTGGAAGAATTTCACAATTGGTGGCTGACTAGATAAATGTTTTGCCCTACTGTACATAGATTTTTCATTGTGCCTTTTTTCAGTTTTTTATGCTTTCAATCAAATTTTAGCTGTCATTGAGTTTTTTTTTATTACCAAATACATGCATCTAAACAATGATCTGATCAAACCTTTGTGAAGGAATGGTTTTATGTTAAAAAAAATGCAGAGTTCACAGAAAATGAAGCTGCGCCAAATTAGGAAGCGCCAGCCACTTGTAATCACTAAAATTTTGTATTGTACTTTACAAAATTACTTTACTTAGTTGGTAAGAGTCAGAGCAATCACTTTTGTGCAGAGCTGGAGACAACTCCTGAGCCTAGCAGTCAGTGTTACTAAAAAAGGATTTACAGCTGCTGCAGTGAAGATGATGATGATGTTATTAGAAATGGCTCTAAACCATAGGTGGTTTGGAGCCATTTCTAATAACATCATCATCATCATCATCATCTTCACAGCTTATTGAATTATTCTTTTAGAGCCTAGATTTTACTGAATAACTCTTGAATCATGGAGTATCTATTTTACCCTGGGGGAGGAGAAATATAAAAGTATCTCAATATGTATACATTGAGCTGCTGCTACTGATGATTCTCCAGATCCCTTCCAACTGTCTAAAAGCCAGGCCTCTTTCACAGGCAGCACATTTTCTAGATTTGCCTCATCTGTATCGTGCCCTTCTCTTCCCAGATCCCGTCAGTTATCCATTGGGGAATCCATGTCCTCCAGACAACAGTATTGTCCCAGTCACCCTGTTGTAATGCACCTCAATTCCTACCTAGCCAAGTTGTTGGTGGCGCAGGCCCTCCCATATCATCTTGTGGACTCCACCACCTTCAGGCAGCTAATGGGGTGTGCCCAGTTCAGGTGGCACACACCTAGTCGCCATTATTTTGCAGAGAAAGCCATACCCGCTTTGAACAACCATGTGGCGGAAAGGGTGGGCCACTCTATGAACTTGTTTGTGTGCAGAACAGTGCATGCCATGGTTGATATATGAAGCAGTAGCTATAGCCAGGGGCAATCCATGTCTTTTATGGCCCACGGGGTCAACATCCTGCAGAATAAGGCTCCACTGCAATGAGACCAGGAAATTGTTGTCACACCTTCACGGTTGTGCCGCCTATCTCCCTCCTCCATGACATCTTCCTCCCTCCCTCCCCTTCTTTCATGGCTGCAAAATCAAGCTCTGCCATTTTGTGTTAAACCTGCTGAACCTGGGTGAGAAAAGCCACACAGCGGAGGAGCTGCTATGTGTAGGTGCATGACACACTCTTCCTGTTTAACACACATGCTAAACCTTGTGGTCAAGCGTTTCTTGACAACTTGTCCAGGTGTAAAGCCAGTGGTGTCTACGTGCAGGAAAATTTGCGTTCTGTTTAGCCGCTTATATGCTTTTAAACATGACTTGCTTCACCACCAGCGCCAAAATGGTCTTTCCCAACTGTGCCTTGTTTGCGATGTTCCAACATGGTGGAACTTCACCTAGACTGGCGGAGATGACAGCACAATGAGTACTGAAATTGTTTGTGGAACAATATTAAATGCACCAGAACCGTATAACTCTACAGGCTAGATACATTGAACTTCAACACGCTTTTTGGGTGGCAGAGGAGACAGCACAATGAGTACTGAAGTTATTTGCAGAACAATATGAAATGCACCAGAACAATATAACACTACAGGCTAGATACATGTAACTTTAACACACTTTTTGGGTGACAGAGGAGACAGCACAGTGAGTACTGAAGGTGTTTGCAGAGCAATATTAAATTTACCAGAACCCTATAACACTACAGGCTAGATACGTCTAACAAACACCAGTCCCGCTTGTGTCGGGCTCGACCACTGATTTGACCTCCACCATCTCGCCAACACACTCCACAGCTGTCCCCACACAACTCCTCCTCGTGGCTAATGTTATCCTTTTGCGTAGCAGTAGGGGGAGGCAAAACCAGAGATGAGAAAGCACAGAATCTAGGATGGACCTTTCCACTTCCCCATGTGAGTGTAGATGCAAAGGAATTCACTGACCAGTGGCTCAGCGTCAGATTGTCAGTCTTCCCCCTTCAGAAGTTGTATAACAGCGATATTCCAGTAACGCCAGATAATCCTATGAAACCACATAACCTCTCTCAGGCAGTGAGAACTTGGAATGGCTGACACGGCTGCCACTATTATCAAATGACACCTGGCTGCTGTTGTAGCTACTTGTACTAGGACTGCCATGAACATTCTTACTGGCATAGAACATGGCGGGGGTCTTCTGCGTTCTACTCTATCCACCAATTCCTTTTCCAGACATTTATTTTTTGGGTTACTTTTATCCTTTTTGGGTGATTTTTCACTATCCTACTTGTCAAATCTAAGTTTCAACGCTTTGGACGCTTTTTTTGTTGCAGAGATGACAGCACAATGAGTACTGAAGGTGGTTGCTGAACTAAATGAAATGCAACAGACCTCAATTAACACTACAGGCTAGATACATATAACTTCAACACGCTTTTGACTGGCAGAGATTACTGCAAAATGCTTTCTGGCTGTTTTTGGGAAAATATATGAAATGCACCAAAACTGTATTCACACTGCAGGTTAAATACATATAACTTTAACACACTTTTTGACTGGCAGAGATGACTACACAATGCGTACTGAGGGTGTTTGAGGAACTATACGAAATGCAACAGACCTATATTAACACTACAGGCTAGATACGTGTAACTTCAACATGCTTTTTGACTGGCTGAGGTGACTGCACAATGTGTACTGACCATGTTTGCTGAACTATATGAAATGCAACAGACCTCAATTAACACTACAGGCTAGATACATATAACTTCAACACGCTTTTGACTGGCAGAGATTACTGCAAAATGCTTTCTGGCTATTTTTGCGAAAATATATGAAATGCACCAGAACTTCAGGCTAGATACAGATCACGGCACTGACTACTGTAGCTGGTTGAGGAACACTATTCAATTTAGCTATATGCAGGTATGAGCCTTGAAAAAAGGCTTTGGATTTGTGGTAGCAAAAGATGAGTCCTTCAGAGGCTGTGAGAAGCATGTTCCCTTATCTGCTGTATAGGAGTCCCTATAGTTTTCTTGTATGGGATTGACTTCTGTTTTCACACACACACACACACACACACACACATACACACACACACACGGTCTCTCTTTCTAATCTGTATCTTTCTCTCACTTTCTAATTTCTATCTCTATCTTTCTAGCCAATAACTTTACCTATGTCTGGCTCTCTCCCTCTCTCTGTCAGCTCTTTGCACAAGTTACCAGCACTCTGAATGCTGTGGGTAACGTCAGTGCCCTTTTATCTGTGTCCCTGGCTGTCCTATTGGCCTTTGTTCTTGATTAACACAGTTAGCTGCAAATCACATGATAGACCTGGGTTATCATGTGATCTGCCGCTTTCCCTACGTCAGCTCACTGCCCCCTGCCCACCCTGCTTGTTCCACCCAACAAAAAAACATGCTTTATGTTTTTTTGCGCTATTTACCAGCTCATGTAAGACGAACTGGTAGAAGCTTGAGTGTACGTCGAGCAGGAAAAATTTAAAAGTACTGGACAAATCTGGGTTTGCCGGATTCAGCGCATCTCTAGTTATTAGCATACTGTCACTTTAACATGTCTCCTGCAGCCAATCAGGGAAGTCATCCTTGTTGCCACTCTATCCACTTGGAATAGGCAAGAAATTCCAAACTGTCAGTTAGTCACATGTTCTATGCAGCCAATCAGTAGAGCTATCCTTGTTGCTGCCTTACCCCTCTGAGTTAGTTGAGAGTCTGGATCTGGCCAGTAAAGATGCAACAGCTCCTTTGTCACTTTCCTCTTACCTCACTGAGGGATTTGTATGTCCACACTCAGTTCTCATACCTTAAATAAGGATAGGCCCCAAATAACACCATTACTGACTAAAGTCTTCTCTGTCAGATCCCACTGCTGAGATAGTTCCACTACTCAAGAGGCACTTAAGGGTCAATTAACATAGCTGACAGGCCCTTTAGTTTTTGGATAAAGTTACGGGTTATCCTCGTGGCCATACCTATCCCTGTGATGGACTAGTGTCTGGGGTCCCTCTGTCTGATGCTCTTCAGTCAGTGGCGTCTTCATTGTAAACAAGTAAACGTAGGTAAGGAGGAGGTACTGTTCAAATCTGTCAAATTGTCTAACAAATTATCCAAAGTCTAACATAAGTCCAGTACAGCTTCTCAAGTGTTTAGTCTAAGTTTTCAGTCAGCTTCAAGTCTAGGTCAAGTGACTACAAATCTCACAATCTCTACTGAGCCAGTGACAATGGCAATTACCAAGCTCACCAGCTTCACTGTAAATTCAATCTAAAGTCTTTACCATCTGAATTATCTACTGTATTATGCGGCTCTGCAACCAGTTCAGTATAGTTTAAGTGGTTATCCAATATAATGGAATTTAAGCATTTTTTTTTCTCGGCACCCTGATACAGATAACTGTTGTAATAAATGGAAATTCACACAACACTACAACCACCATCATCACTGCTAGTCCAAACCACTCACAAACAAACCACTGCAAGCCTAGTAACTCTCCTTAGCCCCTCACTACAAATTTTGGCCTTATTACACATATACCTCTCTTAAAAAACAACAGTCTGCAACTGCCACCTTTAAGGGACCTTGAGGCTTACATTCCTTGTCTGACTTTGGCAGTGACAGAGGTTGCACTGCCAAAATGTGAAATGTTTGACTCCTTTTATTGCAGCCTATAATAACGAATATGGTAATATAACTATGCTATTAGAAATTCACCTTGGTTGGATTTCTGCTGTTGGGTTTGGGTCACAGGATTTTATGTGCTGTAATGTCACCACATAAGCTACAATTCTGGCAGCACAACATGGAAATCTTTAGCTCTGCAAACTGTGTCCCAGCCAAAATCAGAATCCTTAACAAAAGCCAGCTTTGATTGGTTATTATGGGTAAAATCTCTTCAGTTTTTCTCTCATACATTTTGATAAATCAGGGGCAATGTTTAGCCATAGGGTAAAGAGGAATAACCACCCTTTAGATAAAACCATCTCCCATATGGACTAAAAACAGTTTTTAAATTAATCCTAGAAATAATACAGATAATGGCTGTCCTTTATTATTATGAAGAACAGTCCTGCCTCTGCAGTCACCACCTCTCATCTTCTAGTGCTAAACATATTTTGGGTAGCTTGTTGTCACCGATTGCATTGCTTCCAATATTACTTTCAATGCGGTGCTCCTTGTAAGTACTATGGGGGAGATTTATCAAAACCTGTGCGGAGGAAAATTTGCCCAGTTGCCCATAGCAACCAATCAGATTGTTTCTTTCATTCTTAAAGAGGCCTCTGCAAAATGGAAGAAGCGATCTGATTGGTTGCTATGGGCAACACCAACTTTTCCTCTGCACAGGTTTTGATAAATCTCCCCCTATAACCTTACATAGCCCTGGAATTGACAATAACAATACATTACTATGTAAGTGTTTTCTCCCACCCTTCAATGTGACATGTTAACTGGTATTAATGACAGTTTCAGCATATACCTTAGGTATAATGAGAAAGTCATAGGAATTTCCCTATGAAGTTAGTATTTTCCAAGGATGAAATCATTAACTTTGTCTATGATGTTTATGTAGTAATTAGAGATGAGCGAATCAAATCTGACAAATCCGAATTCATTGCAAATTTCAGGAAAAATGTGATTCGTAGCGAATGCGAATATTACCGCAATTGTGCAAATCGCTTCATTAAACTCCAGTGCGGTCCAGGCTCCAGGGGCCGGGCATCTAAAATGGCAAATGCACATGTGAGGACATGGGGCAAGGAATCATGGATGGGAAGGTGGGAACAAAGGTCGGCGGGATTACCCTGAATCACATGCAGCATGCAGCCTTCAGCAGCCAGCCACCTTTGTTATGTCAAAGCCCTATATAATCAGCAGCCATCTTGTGGCCACTAGCATCGGCGTTCTATTGCAGAGAGATAGAGGGACAGAGAGCAGTGTGTTGCACAGAAAAGCTTTTTTACAGCAGCGATTCTCCTCATGCCCAAATCCAGCCTAGAAGCACTGATAGGGAAGGGAAAGAGACTGAGAGAGAGAGTGCAATTGCGGGTGTATTACACAGCGACTGGGTGTTGCAGCACTAGTGTGTACAACAACTGAAAAGCTAATAGTAGCCAAGTAGGGTGAGCAGAGCGCTAAAAGCGTATTGTCCTCCATTACGTGTAACCTGTACGTACATCTAAGTGGTGTACCGTGTTGTTCCTGTTAAAGTCTTAAGGGCCTAGATACTGTGAAAGGCCAGCCAAAAGCACACACCTGCTGGTGTTGTAGACAAATACTGTTTTTATCCTAGTGGAGCGCATTGTCCTCCCCTCATAAGTGCATGCCACATATGCATATCTAAGTGGTGTACCATTTTGCTCCTGTTAAAGTCTTAAGGGCCTAGAAACTGTGAAAGGCCAGCCAAAAGTGCACACCTGCTGGTGTTGTAGACAAATACTGTGTTGAGTGCAGTGGAGCGTATTGTACTACCCTCATATACGCATTAAGTATGTCAGACAGAGAAGTGCCAGGACATGCACAGAGGATTGGCAGAGGCATGAGCTCCTGGTATCAGCAAGCGGTCGTGTCTCGACCAGCAACCCATCTGTTGTCATCGATTGGTTAACACGGTCATCCACTTCATCACAAGTGACATCTGATACATCCAGTCAACAGTCGGTGGGTTCCTTAGACACCCTCAGTTGGCATGGCCCAGGAGCCGTCCCTGTCCTCCCATTGCCTCTGTCCTATGCTGTTCCCTCGCCCACAGAAGTATCTTATGCTGTGGGTTCAGTTACACTATTTAGTGAGGATGATCTACTAGAGGACAGTCAGCAGCTACTACCAAGCCAAGAAGTGGAGGAGACATCCGCCGCTTCCTCATCTAAGTAGGCAAGAAGTGATGAGGAGAGTGGTGTGGGAGGTGGTGTTGTGAGCGTTCAAGCTCCTGAAGCAGACACTGTTGAGGAACTTGAGGAGCACAGCAGTGACTTGCAGACACAACTCGATGATAATGAAGCCGATCGCACTTGGGAGCCGGGTGCAGAAGGGGCTTCATCATCATCAGGAGAAGAGGGTTGCAGGTTGTCCATGAGGCAGCAGCTGAGCCAGCAAGGTGGTAGCATGGTTGGCAGTCAGCATGGTGGCAGAGTGGAAAGTCTGGAGCCAAATGTGCCCGGGATAGACCACCTGCTTTGCAGAAGTCTACCTTCCCGGGAGGTAGTGGAACAGGTGTTCCTGGAGTCGTCAGCACTAGCAGTCAATCAGTGTGGACAGTTGGTGGGAAAATGAGCTGCTCAGCGATGTGGCAGTTTTTCATAAAGCATCCGGAGGAGGTTAACATGGCCACATGCAAGATGCGTCAGCAGAAGGTGAAGCGTGGCCAGGGTCCCAATGTTGGCACCACGACCCTGCGTCAACATATGCAGCGTCACCATAAAGTGGCATGGGAGAACCGTGGCTCCAATGTATGGTCCAGCCTGCTGCCTCACCTAGTGGCATGTTGCTCCCTGTTTCAGCCAGCCAAGGCTCCACCACCTCAGCCGAAGGGAGCTGTGTGTCATACCCATCTTCTGTCACTCCAGATGACCCTGTTCCTCCCACTTTAAGTCAGTCATTCCGCGAGCAATTCATCGGCGAAGCCATGTCCAAGAGACAACAGTATGCACCCACTCATCCAACGGTACAGAAGCTGAATGTGCTCCTGTCCAAGTTGCTGGTGCTGCAGTCCCTCCCTTTTCAAGTGGAGAACTCTACACCTTTCAGAAAACTGAAACAGGGTACATTCACATGGGCGGATTTAAAGCGAGTTTTCTGCTGCAAGTTTGGGATGCGGCAAATTTTCCACTGCAGCTCAAGCTCCCAGCGAGAAACTCACTGTAAACCCTCCCGTGTGAATGTACCCTAAAAACACTACACTACACAACACAAAATAAAAAGTAAAACACTACATATACATATATCCCCTACACAGTCCCCTCAACCTCCCCCCCCCCAAAAAAAAAAAACTGTCTTGTACGGCACTGTTTACAAAACCGAGCCTCCAGCTGTTGAAAAACAACAACTCCCAGTATTGCCGGACAGCCACTGACATGCTGGGAGCTTATCAACAGCCGGAGACACTCTGTTTGAGAAACACTGCTGTAGGGTATTTTGGAGGCGCAAATCTCCAAAATAGACCTCAAATGCGCATGGAGTCCTGTCGTATTTCAAGGAAATAGTTTAGCGCCACATATGGGGTATTTCTGTACTCGGGAGAAATTGCATTACAAATTTTGGGGGGCTTTTTCTCCTTTTACCCCTTATGAAAAGGTAAAGTTGGGGTCTATACCAACATGTTAGTGTAAACTGTTACGCCGAGCGCTCCGGGTCCCCGCTCCTCCCCGGAGCGCTCGCTACACTCCCGCTACTGCAGCGCCCCGGTCAGTTCCACTGACCCCGTGCGCTGCGATACCGCCTCCAGCCGGGATGCGATTCGCGATGCGGGTGGCGCCCGCTCGCGATGCGCACCCCGGCTCCCGTACCTGACTCGCTCTCCGTCGGTCCTGTCCCGGCGCGCGCGGCCCCGCTCCCTAGGGCGCGCGCGCGCCGGGTCTCTGCGATTTAAAGGGCCACTGCGCCGCTGATTGGCGCAGTGGTTCTAATCAGTGTGTTCACCTGTGCACTCCCTATGTATACCTCACTTCCCCTGCACTCCCTCCCCGGATCTTGTTGCCATTGTGCCAGTGAAAGCGTTTCCTTGTGTGTTCCTAGCCTGTGTTCCAGACCTCCTGCCGTTGCCCCTGACTACGATCCTTGCTGCCTGCCCCGACCTTCTGCTACGTCCGACCTTGCTTCTGCCTACTCCCTTGTACCGCGCCTATCTTCAGCAGTCAGAGAGGTTGAGCCGTTGCTAGTGGATACGACCTGGTCACTACCGCCGCAGCAAGACCATCCCGCTTTGCGGCGGGCTCTGGTGAACACCAGTAGTGACTTAGAACCGGTCCACTAGCACGGTCCACGCCAATCCCTCTCTGGCACAGAGGATCCACCTCCTGCCAGCCGGCATCGTGACAGTAGATCCGGCCATGGATCCCGCTGAAGTTCCTCTGCCAGTTGTCGCCGACCTCACCACGGTGGTCGCCCAGCATTCACAACAGATAGCGCAACAAGGCCACCAGCTGTCTCAACTGACCGTGATGCTACAGCAGCTACTTCCACAGCTTCAGCAATCATCTCCTCCGCCAGCTCCTGCACCTCCTCCGCAGCGAGTGGCCGCTTCAGGCCTACGACTATCCTTGCCGGATAAATTTGATGGGGACTCTAAATTTTGCCGAGGCTTTCTTTCACAATGTTCCCTGCACTTGGAGATGATGTCGGACCAGTTTCCTACTGAAAGGTCTAAGGTGGCTTTCGTAGTCAGCCTTCTGTCTGGAAAAGCTCTGTCATGGGCCACACCGCTCTGGGACCGCAATGACCCCGTCACTGCCTCTGTACACTCCTTCTTCTCGGAAATTCGAAGTGTCTTTTAGGAACCTGCCCGAGCCTCTTCTGCTGAGACTGCCCTGCTGAACCTGGTCCAGGGTAATTCTTCCGTTGGCGAGTACGCCGTACAATTCCGTACTCTTGCTTCAGAACTATCCTGGAATAATGAGGCCCTCTGCGCGACCTTTAAAAAAGGCCTATCCAGCAACATTAAAGATGTTCTGGCCGCACGAGAAATTCCTGCTAACTTACATGAACTCATTCATCTAGCCACTCGCATTGACATGCGTTTTTCCGAAAGGCGTCAGGAGCTCCGCCAGGATATGGACTTTGTTCGCACGAGGCGTTTTTTCTCCCCGGCTCCTCTCTCCTCTGGTCCTCTGCAATCCGTTCCTGTGCCTCCCGCCGTGGAGGCTATGCAAGCTGACCGGTCTCGCCTGACACCTCAAGAGAGGACACGACGCCGCATGGAGAATCTCTGCCTGTACTGTGCCGGTACCGAACACTTCCTGAAGGATTGTCCTATCCGTCCTCCCCGCCTGGAAAGACGTACGCTGACTCCGCACAAAGGTGAAACAGTCCTTGATGTCAACTCTGCTTCTCCACGTCTTACTGTGCCTGTGCGGATATCTGCCTCTACCTTCTCCTTCTCCACTAAGGCCTTCTTGGATTCCGGATCTGCAGGAAACTTTATTTTGGCCTCTCTCATCAACAGGTTCAACATCCCAGTGACCAGTCTCGCCAGACCTCTCTACATCAATTGCGTTAACAATGAAAGATTGGACTGTGCCGTGCGTTACCGCACGGAACCCCTCCTAATGTGCATCGGACCTCATCACGAAAAAATTGAGTTTTTGGTCCTCTCCAATTGCACTTCCGAAATTCTCCTTGGACTACCATGGCTTCAACGCCATTCCCCAACCCTTGATTGGTCCACAGGAGAGATCAAGAGCTGGGGTACCTCTTGTTTCAAGGACTGCCTTAGACCGGTTCCCAGTACTCCCTGCCGTGACCCTGTGGTTCCCCCTGTAACCGGTCTCCCTAAGGCCTATATGGACTTTGCTGATGTGTTTTGCAAAAAACAAGCTGAGACTCTACCTCCTCACAGGCCTTATGACTGTCCTATTGACCTCCTCCCGGGCACTACTCCACCCCGGGGCAGAATTTATCCTCTGTCCGCCCCAGAGACTCTTGCTATGTCTGAGTACATCCAGGAAAATTTAAAAAAGGGGTTTATCCGCAAATCCTCCTCTCCTGCCGGAGCTGGATTTTTCTTTGTGTCCAAAAAAGATGGCTCCCTACGTCCTTGCATTGACTACCGCGGTCTTAATAAAATCACGGTAAAGAACCGCTACCCTCTACCTCTTATCTCTGAACTCTTTGATCGCCTCCAAGGTGCCCACATCTTTACCAAACTGGACTTAAGAGGTGCTTATAATCTCATCCGCATCAGGGAGGGGGATGAATGGAAAACGGCATTTAACACTAGAGATGGACACTTTGAGTATCTGGTCATGCCCTTTGGCCTGTGCAACGCCCCTGCCGTCTTTCAAGACTTTGTTAATGAAATTTTTCGTGATCTCTTATATTCCTGTGTTGTTGTGTATCTGGACGATATTCTGATTTTTTCTGCCAACCTAGAAGAACACCGCCAGCATGTCCGCATGGTTCTTCAGAGACTTCGTGACAATCAACTATATGCCAAAATGGAGAAATGTCTGTTTGAATGTCAATCTCTTCCTTTCCTAGGATACTTGGTCTCTGGCCAGGGACTACAAATGGATCCAGACAAACTCTCTGCCGTCTTAGATTGGCCACGCCCCTCCGGACTCCGTGCTATCCAACGTTTTTTGGGGTTCGCCAATTATTACAGACAATTTATTCCACATTTTTCCACCATTGTGGCTCCTATCGTGGCTTTAACCAAAAAGAATGCCAATCCTAAGTCATGGCCTCCTCAAGCGGAAGACGCCTTTAAACGGCTCAAGTCTGCCTTTTCTTCTGCTCCCGTGCTCTCCAGACCTGACCCATCTAAACCCTTCCTATTGGAGGTTGATGCCTCCTCAGTAGGAGCTGGAGCGGTTCTTCTACAAAAAAATTCTTCCGGGCATGCTGTTACCTGTGGTTTTTTTTCTAGGACCTTCTCTCCGGCGGAGAGGAACTACTCCATCGGGGATCGAGAGCTTCTGGCCATTAAATTAGCACTTGAGGAATGGAGGCATCTGTTGGAGGGATCAAAATTTCCAGTTATCATTTACACCGATCACAAGAATCTCTCCTATCTCCAGTCTGCCCAACGGCTGAATCCTCGCCAGGCCAGGTGGTCTCTGTTCTTTGCCCGGTTTAATTTTGAAATTCACTTTCGCCCTGCCGATAAGAACATTAGGGCCGATGCTCTCTCTCGTTCCTCGGATGCCTCGGAAGTAGAGCTCTCTCCGCAACACATCATTCCTCCTGACTGCCTGATCTCCACTTCTCCAGCCTCCATCAGGCAAACTCCTCCAGGGAAGACCTTCGTCTCTCCACGCCAACGCCTCGGAATCCTCAAATGGGGTCACTCCTCCCATCTCGCAGGCCATGCGGGCATCAAGAAATCCGTGCAACTCATCTCTCGTTTCTATTGGTTGCCGACTCTGGAGACGGATGTTGTTGATTTTGTGCGAGCCTGCACTGTCTGTGCCCGGGATAAGACTCCTCGCCAGAAGCCCGCTGGTCTTCTTCATCCTCTGCCTGTCCCCGAACAGCCTTGGTCTCTGATTGGTATGGACTTTATTACAGACTTACCCCCATCCCGTGGCAACACTGTTGTTTGGGTGGTCGTTGATCGATTTTCCAAGATGGCACATTTTATTCCTCTTCCGGGTCTTCCTTCAGCGCCTCAGTTGGCAAAACAATTTTTTGTACACATTTTTCGTCTTCACGGGTTGCCCACGCAGATCGTCTCGGATAGAGGCGTCCAATTCGTGTCAAAATTCTGGAGGGCTCTCTGTAAACAACTCAAGATTAAATTAAACTTTTCTTCTGCTTATCATCCTCAATCCAATGGGCAAGTAGAAAGAATTAACCAGGTCCTGGGTGACTATTTACGGCATTTTGTTTCCTCCCACCAGGATGACTGGGCAGATCTTCTACCATGGGCCGAATTCTCGTATAACTTCAGAGTCTCTGAATCTTCTTCCAAATCCCCATTTTTCGTGGTGTACGGCCGTCACCCTCTTCCCCCCCTCCCTACTCCCTTGCCCTCTGGTTTGCCCGCTGTGGATGAAATAACTCGTGATCTTTCCACCATATGGAAAGAGACCCAAAATTCTCTCTTACAGGCTTCATCACGCATGAAGAAGTTTGCTGATAAGAAAAGAAGAGCTCCCCCCATTTTTTCTCCCGGAGACAAGGTATGGCTCTCCGCTAAATATGTCCGCTTCCGTGTTCCCAGCTACAAATTGGGACCACGCTATCTTGGTCCTTTCAAAATTTTGTGCCAGATTAATCCTGTCTCTTACAAACTTCTTCTTCCTCCTTCTCTTCGTATTCCTAATGCCTTCCACGTTTCTCTTCTTAAACCACTCATCATCAACCGTTTCTCTCCCAAACTTGTTTCTCCCACCCCTGTTTCCGGCTCTTCGGACATCTTCTCCGTAAAGGAGATACTGGCCTCCAAGAAGGTCAGAGGGAAAACTTTTTTTTTGGTCGATTGGGAAGGCTGTGGTCCTGAAGAGAGATCCTGGGAACCTGAGGACAATATCCTAGACAAAAGTCTGGTCCTCAGGTTCTCAGGCTCCAAGAAGAGGGGGAGACCCAAGGGGGGGGTACTGTTATGCCAAGCGCTCCCGGTCCCCGCTCCTCCCCGGAGCGCTCGCTACACTCTCGCTACTGCAGCGCCCCGGTCAGTTCCACTGACCCGGTGCGCTGCGATACCGCCTCCAGCCGGGATGCGATTCGCGATGCGGGTGGCGCCCGCTCGCGATGCGCACCCCGGCTCCCGTACCTGACTCGCTCTCCGTCGGTCCTGTCCCGGCGCGCGGCCCCGCTCCCTAGGGCGCGCGCGCGCCGGGTCTCTGCGATTTAAAGGGCCACTGCGCCGCTGATTGGCGCAGTGGTTCTAATCAGTGTGTTCACCTGTGCACTCCCTATGTATACCTCACTTCCCCTGCACTCCCTCGCCGGATCTTGTTGCCATTGTGCCAGTGAAAGCGTTTCCTTGTGTGTTCCTAGCCTGTGTTCCAGACCTCCTGCCGTTGCCCCTGACTACGATCCTTGCTGCCTGCCCCGACCTTCTGCTACGTCCGACCTTGCTTCTGCCTACTCCCTTGTACCGCGCCTATCTTCAGCAGTCAGAGAGGTTGAGCCGTTGCTAGTGGATACGACCTGGTCACTACCGCCGCAGCAAGACCATCCCGCTTTGCGGCGGGCTCTGGTGAACACCAGTAGTGACTTAGAACCGGTCCACTAGCACGGTCCATGCCAATCCCTCTCTGGCACAGAGGATCCACCTCCTGCCAGCCGGCATCGTGACATAAACATTTTTAATTTTTACACTAACATGCTGGTGTTGCCCCATAATTTTAATTTTCACAAGCGGTAAAAGGAAAAAAAGACCCCCACGATTTTTAATGCAATTTCTCCTGAGTACGGAAATACCCCATATGTGGGTGTAAAGTGATCAGTGGGCGTACAACAAGACTCAGGAGTGAGAGCTCACTATGTACATTTGAGGCCAAAATTGGTGATTTGCACAGGGGTGGCTGATTTTACAGTGGTTCTGACATAAACGCAAAACAATACATACCCACATGTGACCCCATTTTGGAAACTACACCCCTCACAGAATGGAACAAGGGGTATAGTGAGCCTTAACACCCCACAGGTGTTTGATGAATTTTTGTTAAATTTGGATGTGAAAATGAAAAAAAAAAAAGTTTTCACTAAAATGCTGGTGTTACCCTAAATTTTCCATTTTCACAAGGGAGAAAAGCCCAACAAAATTTGTGACCCCATTTCTTCTGAGTAAGAACATACCCCATATGTGAATGTAAAGTGCTCTGCGGGCACACTACAATGCTCAGAAGAGAAGGAGCGCCATTGGGATTTTGGAGAGAGAATATGTCCGAAATTGAAGGCCATGTGTGTATACAAAACCCCCATAGTGCCAGAACAGTGCCCCCCCCCAACATGTGACCCCATTTTGCAAACTACACCCCTCACAGAATTTAATAAGGTGTACAGCGAGCCTTTACACCCCACAGGTGTCTGACAGATTTTTGGAACAATGGTCCGTGAAAACGAAAAGTTAAATTTTTCATTTGCACAGCTCACTGTTCCAAAGATCTGTCAAACGATAGTGGGGTGTAAATGCTCACTGCACCCCTTATTAAATTCTGTGAGGGGTGTAGTTTCCAAAATGGGGTCACATGTGGGGGGGGGGGGAGTCCACTGTTCTGGCACCACGGGTGGCTTTGTAAACGCACATGACCCCGACTTCTATTCCAGTCAAATTCTCTCTCCAAAAGTTCAATGGCACTCCTTCTCTTCTGAGCATTGTAGTTTGCCCGCAGAGCACTTTACATCCACATATGGGGTATTTTCCATACTCCAAAGAAATGGGGTTACAAATTTTGGGAGGCTTTTTCTTCTATTACCCCTTGTGAAAATGAAAAAATTGGGGTAACACCAGCATTTTAGTGAAAAAAAATAAAATTTTTCATTTTCACGTCCAACTTTAGCGGAAATTTGACTAACACCTGTGGGGTGTTAAGGCTCACTGTACCCCTTGTTACATTCCTTGAGGGGTGTAGTTTCCAAAATAGTATGCCATATGTTTTTTTTTTTTTTGCTGTTCTAGCACCATGGGGGCTTCTTAAATGTGACATGCCCCCCAAAAACCATTTCAGCAAAATTTGCTTTCCAAAGCCAAATGTGACTCCTCCTCTTCTGAGCATTGTAGTGCACCAGGGCACTTGACTTTTTTGGGGGCATTTATTCCTTTTACCCTTTGTAAAAAAAAATGGGTAAAACTAGCATTTTGTTGAAAAAAAAATGATAATAATTTACACATCCAACTTTAACGAAAAGTCTTCAAACACCTGTGGGGTGTTAAGGCTCACTGTACCCCTTGTTACATTCCTTGAGGGGTGTAGTTTCCAAAATAGTATGCCATATGTTTTTTTTTGCTGTTCTAGCACCATGGGAGCTTCTTAAATGTGACATGCCCCCCAAAAACCATTTCAGCAAAATTTGCTTTCCAAAGCCAAATGTGACTCCTCTTCTGAGCATTGTAGTGCACCAGGGCACTTGACTTTTTTGGGGGCATTTTCTCCTTTTACCCTTTGTAAAAAAAAATGGGTAAAACTAGCATTTTGTTGAAAAAAAAAATGATAATAATTTACACATCCAACTTTAACGAAAAGTCTTCAAACACCTGTGGGGTGTTAAGGCTCACTGTACCCCTTGTTATGTTCTTTGAGGGGTGTAGTTTCCAAAACAGTATGTCATGTGTTTTTTTTATTTTTTTTTTTTTTTCTGTTCTGGCACCATAGGGGCTTCTTAAATGTGACATGCCCCCCAAAAACCATTTCAGAAAAACTCTCTCTCCAAAATCCCTCTGTCGTTTCCCTTCTGAGCCCTCTAGTGCACCCACAAAGCACTTGACATGCACATATAAGGTATTTCCTTACTCGAGATGAATTAGGTTACACATTTTAGGAAGATTTCTCCCCTTTTACCACTTGTAAAAATTCAAAAACTGGGTCTACAAGAACATGCCAGTGTAAAAAATGATGATTTTGATATTTCTCCTTCAATTTGCTGCTATTCCTGTGAAAGGGTTAACAAATGTTTTAAATGTCATTTTGAATACTTTGATGGGTGCAGTTTTTATAATGGGGTCATTAATGGGGTATTTCTAATAAGAAGGCCCTTCAAATTCACTTCAAAATTTAACTAGTCCTTGAAAAATGTCGATTTTGAAAATTTTGTGGAAAATTGCTGCTAAACTTTGAAGCCCTCTGATGTCTTCCAAAAGTAAAAACATGTCAACTTTATGATGCAAACATAAAGTAGACATATTGTACTTTGACGGGGGCAGTTTTTATAATGGGGTCATTTATAAGGCCATTCAAATTCACGTCAAAACTGAACTGGTCCTTGAAAAATTTCGATTTTTAAAAATTTGTGGAAAATAGCTGCTGAACTTTGAAGCCCTCAACCATCAATATTAAATTTATTTGGAATATCAATTTTCCTTATAAGCAGAAAGCTTCAAAGTTAAAAAAAATGCTACATTTTTAATTTTTTCATTAAATTTTGGAATTTTTCACAAAGAAATGATGCAAGTATCGATGAAATTTTACCACTAACATAAAGTAGAATATGTCACGAAAAAACAATCTTGAAATCAGAATGAAAGGTAAAAGCATCCCAGAGTTATTAATGCTTAAAGTAATAGTGGTCAGATGGGCAAAAAATGGCCGGGTCCTACAATTAAAATTGACTGGGTCCTTAAGGGGTTAAGGCCCACTGGGTGAATGTGATTCCTGCACAGCCACAACAACAACTTGGACAGTTCATTAGTCCTGTGACAATGTGCAACTCTGCTTCCTCATTCTCCACCGTGTCCTCAGCCTCCACTGCACGGACAAGTCTCAGTGCCCCTCCAGCATACTATGTGTGCAGGGCACGGCAGTGTCACACAGTTCTTCACATGGTTTGGCTTGGTGAACGGAGTCACACAGGGGAGGAACTGCTAAAAGTCATTAATTAAGAAATCAAATCATGGCTTACTCCACGAAAACTGGAAATGGGAACCACGGTGACCGACAACGGGAAGAACATTTTGTCTGCACTTTGACAAGGAATCCTGAGCCATGCGCCCTACATGGCACACGTGTTCAATCTGGTTGTCAAGTAGTTCTTGAAGTGTTCCCCCCATCTGCAAGACATCCTAACAATGGGAAGGAAACTTTGCATGCACTTCAGCTACTCGTACACCACAAAGCACACCCTCCTTGAGCTGCAGCGTCAGAACGGTGTCCAGAAACATAGTCTGATTTGCGATTTTTCCACATGTTGGAATTCCACCCTCCATATGTTGAACGACTATACGAACAAAGACAAGCCATCACCGATTTCTTGATGATCCAAGCGGATACGGGGACTACCCTGTGTAACTTTAATGTCAACCAGTGGCAGCTCATATGTGACACCTTTCATTTGCTCAGGTCCTTTGAGGAAGCCACCTTATTAGTCAATCAACAGGATTACGGGATGAACAACATCATTCCACTGCTTCATTTACTACAACACATGTTGGAAACGATGGTTGGTCAAGGCACTGGAGACATGGCGCCTAAATCTCATGGCCACATGAGTCCTGTGGGGGCTGAACTGGAGGGGGAGGGGCACAGTGGAGCACAGACTAGGTTTCGCGAGATGGGCAGTTTTTCTAGTCATCTGACAGGAGAGGAGGAACAGGAGCAGCTAGAGGAGTTAGAGGGTTATGATGAAGGCAAGACAGAGGACCGAGACACACCATTGCAGTGGAGATGGAGGCAGGGAGTCCCTCTGAGTCACTTGCAAAAATGGCAAGATGCATACTCACTTGTTTGCGTAGTGACCTCCGAATTGCCACCATTTGGCAGCAGGATGACTTCTGACTCTCCACCTTATTGGACCCTCGCTACCGGCACAAAATGGGGGTCTTTTTTACAACCACTGAGAGGGAGGACAAACTGACCTACTACAGAGACATCCTACGTAGTCAGTTGGCCGATGCCTATCTGCGCCATTGTCCATCCTCTCGCAGGTCTGACTCGGGGGTCCCTCTATGCTCACCTTCCACTGCCATGGCTGCTGGTTGGGTGGCAGGAGCAGTACCATCTCCATCATCAGCAGCCTGAGTCTACAGTCGCTGATGAGTAGCTTTCTTCACCCGCATAGTGAAGCAACTCATCAGCAGCAGGTAGACCTGTAGCAGGACCTGCACCAGCAGGTGGTGACATACCTTGACATGAACATGCCAACACACCTTGAAGATTCGCTCGACTTCTGGGCAGCCAAACTTGATTTGTGGCCGCAACTAGCAGAGTTTGCCCTGGAAAAGCTGTCTTGCCCGGCCAGTAGTGTGCCATCAGAGTGGGTGTTTAGTGCGGTGGGGGCCATAGTAACCCCAAGGAGAACTCGTCTGTCCACAAAAAATGTGGAGAGACTGACCTTTGTGAAGATGAATCAGGCATGAATCAGCCAGGATTTCCACCCACCAATGCCTGATGCATCAGAGTAGATTGGCCATGGTGCCACACCAACACTTCACCAATATGGATAGTGCAAAATGTATTTAAAGTGCTGCTCCCCAGTTACAAACATTCCTCCGCATCAGACCACAAGTAAGTATTGCGGATATGCATTAGCTAAAACTAAAAAGGGAGGCTCCTCAAAGGAACCTCTCCCTATTTCCACCTACAAACACTGCCATGTCACAGGGTTTTTAGGTGGAAATGGGGAGGAATTCCTGTGTGGGGCTGGCCTTTTTAGGGCGAGTAACAATTGCCAAGAAGAGAATTAATAATACTAGAGTAGGGCCTTAAAGGGGAAGTTTTTACCCCCACCAGTTAAAATGAACCATTCGTTGCTCCCTTCCACCTTTTAGAGGTCTTTGCATCACATCAATACTTGGTGGTGTAGGTGGCACATGGTGTTTTTTGCACACATTTCATTTTGTTTGATTTAAAAAAAAAAATTTGGTTACATATATTTTATCCCAAGAATATTATTAAAAGTTAAGTTTTACGTAATTCATATCACGTCATTTCTTACTTGTGCACACTAGCACTTTTACAATAAAGACCGTTTTCTTCTGCCTACCTGCCTCAGCTACTATTTTGATCTTGCCACCTGCCTGATGCCACACATCTCATGCCAAGTTCTCCTTTTTCACCCACCTTCGTCACCGGGTACTGGTATTATCACCCACCGCCCCACTCTATCACGGGTCACTTTCAGGAATCCTGATGCTGCTCATGCCACCTCCAGGCTGTCTCATTCTGCCACCATATGTTCTCCTCATGCTGCTATCAGCTCCAGGCTGTCTCGTACTGCCACCATATGTTATCATGCTGATGCCACCTCCAGGCTTTCTCATACTGACTCCATATGTTCTCCTCATGCAGATGCCAGCTCCAGGCTGTCTTATTCTGCTACCATATATTCTCCTCATCCTGCCGCCAACTCCAGGCTGTGTCATTCAGCCACTATATGGTCTCCTCATGTTGCCGCCAACTCCAGGCTGTGTAATTCAGCCATTATATGGTCTCCTCATGCTGCAGCCAACTCCAGACTGTGTCATTCAGCCACTATATGGTCTCCGCATGCTGCTTCCAACTCCAGGCTGTGTCATTCAGCCACTATATGGTCTCTTCATGCTGCCCCCAACTCCAGGCCGTGTCATTCAGCCACTATATGGTCTGCTCTTTCTGCCGCCACTTCCATGCTGTGTCATTAAGGAACTATATGGTGTCCTCATGCTGCCGCCACATTCACGCTGTGTCATTCAGCCACTATATGGTCTCCTCATACTGATGCCACCTCCAGGCTCTCTCATTGTGCAACTCTGCAACAGTGATTCTAATAGCGACGCCTCTAATCTGCATGTCTTACTGAATAACAGTATTATTTCAGTAACCCAGCACACACCCTATGCGTGTTACAGCAAGGCAAAATGTTATACACCCCTATTGAGGCTCTCTGTAGGCCAGAAATAGGCGTTTTTTAATACAGATTTGCCGCAAATAAATTCGGACCGAATCAATTTTTTTTTCAGAAAATTCAGCAAATCGGGCAAATAAAATGTGGTGAAATCTGTATGCATCACATCTGATATGTGTGAACATACTACAAATATCTATCTATGTATCTATCTATCTAAGCCCAACATTTATCATTGTCTTTAGACTGTTTTTTGTGTCTACAAAAGGCACTTTTTTTTGCACTTTTTTGTGCCTTTTGGTTTACACATTTCTGCTGATTTTGAGTTGCAATCCACTGATTTTGGAAATACACATGATATGGAAGTGTTTTATGTGAAAAGGCGCAAAAAAAGCGCAAAGCCACTGAAAAGTCTCTAAAACTTCACCAGCCCAGGCTTGGCTTAGCTTTTTGGTGTATGTGAAGAGAGAAATTTCAGAAAATGTGACCTGCACAAAATTTATCAAATGCTCAGTGATCATTTAATAAATATGGTGCTCCTGCACATTACCAGCACACACAAAAAGGTGTAGAAAAATGCTTCACTTAATGATAAAGGTCAGCCTATATCTGTACAAAGCTTTATACAAAGTGGATTCCACTGAGTGGGGTTGTGCTACCCACTACTAGCCTACATAGTCCAGCCACAAATTTGCATTACATTAGTCGATGTGTTCGACTACCAAATGTCCTTGCAACTATAATTTCTTTAATTTATTATGTTTTGAGAGCAAAATATAACCACCACTTTGCATGCATAGCGAGCTGCTTTTCCAAACCTACGGAGCCCGCAATACAGCATGTTTGTCATTCACTTAACATTGGTAACGTAATATAATGTGATAAGCCTTAGCATCAATAAGACTAAATGTCTCTGATTGTGTGCTTCTAGTCTACCCGGCACATTGGAGGCACTGCCTTTATTGAATGATGCAAACAAATGGTTATTCAAATTTTTTTCTGGCAAGGTCACTGTCAAACAAACCTGACAAATTGAGATTTGTCTCATGCAAATGAAATAAAGGATACAGTCCAGTGCAATTCATGCCCCGTGCTATTAGATTTAACTTATATCTAGAGCAAACTTTCTGGGATTTTCACTTGATACAATGTATTTCTATGTAAATTCTATGTTTTTCTCTTTTCCCTTAACTTCCTATACAAGGATACCCTTTCATTTATATTTCCATGCATTGCATTCTGTTTTGATTGAATAAGTACTATATGTTATAATTTTGTTAGCATTTTCTCTGTATTGCCCACATCTAATGAAAATTATACATGACATGTATTTGTTGTATTTTAATAACCTTCTCCTTCATGCACAGAAGTAGCAACAAGCTGGACGGCCAGTTAGAGCATGCGTTGTATGTGCTCCCTGACTGGCCAAACAAACTTTAGCTTCCTGTATTTAAAACTATTTTGATAGGGTTTCTTAATTTCCTGTAGATTATCTTTTATTTTGAATTGGCCTGTCAGACTTCCTTGCATTATTGTTTGTACAGTACTTTATATTTATCTTTTTACTGAACTTCTGAATTAATTTTATTATGTCTGCTTAAAGGGGTACTCCGGCGCTAAGACTTCTTACCCCCTATCCAAAGGATAGGGGATAAGATGCCTGATCGCGGGGGTCCTGCCGCTGGGGACCCCGGTGATCTTGCACGCAGCACCCCGTTAGAATCAGTCTCCGGAGTGGAGCTCCGGGGACTGATTCTAATGGGGTGCTGCGTGCAAGAACACGGGGTCCCCGTGTACCCCTGGAGTACCCCTTTACGGCCTTGCCTTATAGATGAATAGCAGATGTATTTCTGCATATTTGTGCAACCAAAATAATTTTACCCCTTAAGGAAATAGCGATTTTTTAGTTTTTTTGAGTCTTCATTTTTTTTCCTCCTCGCATTTTAAAATCTATAACTGTTTACATTTTTCTTCTATTTTCCATCTATTGGGCTTGTTGTTTGCGGGACTTATTGTACTTTGTAATTACATCACTCATATTACCACAAAATGTATGGTGAAGCAATACAAAAATCAAATATTTGGGGGGCAAAATTGAAAGAAAAAAAAAAGTCATTTTGCTAATTTTAGGGGGTTGCGTTCCTATGTAGTGCACTTTTCGGTACAAATTACACCTTATCTACTGTATATTCTGTAGACCAATGCAATTACAATGATGCCCAATATATATATATATTTTTTGTGCCATGATCTTTCGTTTTATATGGTACCATTTTTGTTTTTAAGGGACTTTTTGACTACATTTTATGATTTTCTTTTCTGCTATATAAAGTGACCAAATAGGCACAATTCTGGACTTTTGTATTTTTTCCTGTTTATGCCATTGTTTGCTTTAATTTTCATTATATTTTAATATTTCAGACATTTACGCACACCTCTATCACATGTTTATTTAAAAAAAAAAATTACATTATTTTATTTATAAAATTAGAAAAGGGGGCCTGATTCAAACTTTTATTAGGTGGAGGAGTTATACAAATTTATACAGTTTAATAAAAAAAAACTTTTTTTTAGTCCCCATAGAATAGGGACTATACCACTTGGATTTTTTTTCTGGCAGTTTTTGGAAATTAGCCACTGCAGTTTTTGAGCCAATGTCAGAAGTGGATCCATAAGAAAGGAGAAGTATAAGTCCTTCCTTTATATGTCCTATTCTTTTGAATGCACTTCTGGCTTTGGCTTAAAAACTACAGTGGCAGTTTTCCAAAAACTGCCAGAAAAAACTGTGGAAAGTGGAGGCTTAGCCTAATACTGATCAATGCTGGGCTATTACAAGCCAAAGCAGGCTGAAGCCACAGACAGAAGACCAGACGGCATGGAGAAAGGCAGGAACTCTCAGGCTGTCATTTAAGGTGATGAGGACCGCACGATTAACCCTCGGTGGTCCTGATCAACCATAGCAACCTGCTGGCAACATTGAGTTGCTGGCTTTAGGTCCCTCAAACAGCTTTGATTGCAGGATCTAAAGGGTTAATAGCCTCGCAGCAGCAGCAGTTAATAACCTCGCAGAGGGAGTGAACACAACGTACTTATTTGCACGCTGTGTTCACCCATTATTTTTTGTACAAAAGTGCATACTAGCACTTGAAACGCGTCAATTTTTTTCTGTGATATGCTGGCTTTTAATCAATAAAGAAGGAGATTTTTTACACAGTATCTGCCATTTGTTCATTTTATATTCCAATTGACTTCTATTCTTTTCGGATACGTCAGCACTGTCATCAATGACTAAAGAACATTTGACATGTTTACTAAGAAAACTAGATCTTCTCATAATGTTTCTTCACACATTGTAATCAATTCATGTTCAACTCAAACTGATGTACACCATGCGTTAGCTGGCACATTTTCCTGATGGTTCATGCTTTAATGCAAAATGGGTACACATTTTTTCTCCATGTAAAGCTAGGTCATAAGTTTCACATAATAAGATAGTATAACCAAGTTATCAAGCAATGGTAGTTTATTCCATATCCAAAATGAACAGGACGTGTTTCGGCCTCAAGCCTTCCTCAGCTGTAGGAAGGCTTGAGGCCGAAACGTGTCCTTTTAATTATGGATATGGAATAAACTACTATTGCTTAATACCTTGGTGAGTGCTAGGACTTTTTCCTATTATGCATTGATTACTCCATGTGCACCACCAACTGCAGGAGTGCCGACCTCCACCTATCTTATAAGATAGTAGTCGGTACTGTTACTCATAATGGAATATGAACTGCAGTGTCTATTATTCTTTCTGACTTCTAAATAGAGTCTCTATGACAGAAAAACAAACAACATTTTAACAACTATCTGGGGACAGGAGAAGGGGAGGGAGAATACTTACGTACATGATGATGTTACATGCCAGGTGAGACTAGATCAGGCACTGGTGGCTCTTATTAGTGATGATCAAATCAAATCCAAATTTGACACGAATTTCAAGAAAAATTTGATTCACAACGAATGCGAATATCGCCGTGATTCAATCGCGTGAATCGCTTCATTAAACTCCATTTAGTGCGGTCCAGGCTCCAGGGCATCTAAGATGGCGGATCCACATGTGAAGACATGGGGCAAGGAATCCTGGGAAGGTGGGAACAAGGGTCAGTGGGATGACCCTGAATCACACGCAGCATGCAGCCTATCAGCAGCCAGCCACCCCTGTGATGTCGCAGCCCTATATAATCGGCAGCCATCTTGTGGCCAGATACATCAGCGTTCTATTACAGAGAGAGAGAGGGACAGACAGCAGTGTGTGTTGAACAGAAAAGCATTTTTACAGCAGCGATTCACCTCCCAGTCACATCAGCATTATATTGCAGCGAGACAGGGACAGAGAGCAGTGTGTGTTGCACAGAAAAGCATTTTTAAAGCAGCGATTCATTTCAAGCCCAAATTCAGCCTAGAAGCACTGCAAGGGAAGGGAGTGAGATTAAAAGAGACGCTGTTGAGGAACCTGAGGAGGAAATCAGTGACTTGCAGACACAACTCAATGATGATGAAGCCGATTGGAAGCTGGGTGCAGAAGGGTCTTCATCATCAGGAGAAGAGGGTTGCAGGTTGCCCGTGAGGCAGAAGCTGAGCCAACAAGGTGATAGCATGGTTGGCAGTCAGCATGGTGGCAGAGGTGGAAAGTCTGGAGCCAAATGAGCCCAGGGTAGACCACCTTCTTCGCGGCAGCCTACCTTCCCGGGAGTTAGTGGAACAGGGGTTCCGGGAGTCGATGGCAGTAGCAGTCAATCAGTGCGGACTGTTGGTGGAAAATCAGCTACTTGGCGGTGTGGCAGTTTTTCATCAAGCATCTGGAGGATGTTAACCTGGCCACATTCAAGATGTATCGGCAGAAGGGGAAGCGTGGCCAGCATCCCAATGTTGGCACCACAGCCCCGTGTCAACATATGCAGCGTCACCATAAAATGGCCTGGAAGAACCGCGGCTCCGATGTGGTGGTCCAGAGTGCTGCATCACTCAGTGGCAGGCTGCTCCCTGTTTCAGCCAGCCAAGGCTCCACCACCTCAGTCGAAGGGAGCTTGTGTGTCATACCCATCTTTTGTCACTAAAGATTCTCCTGCTCCTCCTACTTCAAGTCAGTCATTCCTCCATTGGCAAAACCATGTCCAAGAAACAGCAGCATGTGCCCACTCATCAACGGCGCAGAAGCTGAATGTGCTCCTGTCCAAGTTGCTGGTGCTGCAGTCCCACCCTTTTCAAGTGGTGGACTCTTCACCTTTCAGAGAACTGATGGCTTGTGCCGAGCCAAGGTGGAGAGTCCCAAGCCGTCATTTCTTTGTGAAGAAGGCAGTACCAGCCCTGCACAATTTTGTGAACAGAACAGAACAGAAGGTGGGACAGACCTTGAGCCTGTCAGTGTGTACCAAAGTGCACGGCAGCACCAACTTGTGTAGCTGTAACTACGGTCAGGGACAATACATGTCCTTTATGGCCCACTGGGTGAATGTGGTTCCTGCACAGCCACAAGAGCAACTTGGACAGGTCACGCTTCCTCCTGCACGCTCTCAGGCCGTTGGTTCTCCTCATCCTCCACCATGTCCTCAGCCTCCACTGCACGGACAAGTTTTAGTGCCCCTCCAGCACATGTGTGCAGGGCACAGTGGTGTCACACTGTTCTTCACATGGTTTGCCTTGGGGAAAGGAGTCACACAGGGAAGGAACTGCTAAAGTCCTTCATCAAGAAATTGAATCATGGCTTACTACACGAAAACTGGAAATGGGAACGATGGTGACCCACAATCGGAAAAAACATCTTATCTGCGCTGCGACAAGGAAGCCTGAGCCATCCGCCCTTGAGCCAGGCACACTTGTTCAATCTTGTTGTCAAGTGATTCCTGAAGTGTTTCTCCCATCTACAAAACATCGTGAAAATGGGAAGGAAACTTTGCATGCATTTCAGCCACTCGTACAAAGCACACCCTCCTTGAGCTGCAGCGTCAGAACGGTATCCCCCAACATAGTCTGATTTGCAACGTTTCCACATGTGAATTCAAGTAGAGATATGGTCGCACATTCACAATATGTATTTTGATCTACTTGTTTCTTAGCATAAATTCAAAAACTAACAGGTTTTTAGTATACATGTTGATCAAAAAGTACAAGCCCACTCTCCACGTCAAGGCCACCTATTTAAAGTGGGTCCCTAACGTCCCTAGCATAAAATGGCGTAGCACTGGACGGCGAACACCACCGCCGCAATACCAGTGCCCACAGAGAGAACCACACACTGGCAGAGCGGCCCCAATGCCACTCAAACCAGTCCCTGGCCTGCGCCGCCCACAGACACGGTGCCACGGCAGCAACGAACGCCGCACAGTACCACACCAGTGTGAACAGGGTGTAAAAGCTCACTCACCATGTGCTCCCAGTCAAATTGGGAGGCTGCTAGAAAAGAAAAGGCCCTTGTGTAGCTACCTGCTATTTTATATAGGGTTGGGCTGAGGGGGTGGGGCAGAGTGCTGACCAATTAAAAAAGAAGGGACAGAAAACACAATGTGAATTCAAGTAGAGAAAGACATGGTCGCACATCCACAATATGTATTTTGATCTACTTGCTTCTCAGCATAAATTCAAAAACTAACAGGTTTTTAATGTACATGTTGATCAAAAAGTACAAGCCCACTTGCCACGTCAAGGCCACCTATTTAGAGTGGGTCCCTAACGTCCCTTGCATAAAATGGCGTAGCACTGGGTGGCGACCACCACCGCCGCAACACCAGTGCCAACAGAGAGAACGACCCACTGGCAGAGTGGCCCCAATGCCACTCAAATCAGTCCCTGGGCTGCTCCCCCCACAGACACGGTGCCACGGCAGCAACGGACACCGCACCGCATCAAACCAGTGTGAACAGGATGTAAAAGCTCACTCATCATGTGCTCCCAGTCAAACTGGGAGGCTGCTAGAGAAGAAAAGACCCTTGTGTAGCTACCTGCTACTTTATATAGGGTTGGGCTGAGGGGGTGGGGCGGAGTGCTAACCAATAAAAATGAAGGGACAGAAAACACAATGTGAATTCAAGTAGAGAAAGACATGGTTGCACATCCACAACATGTATTTTGATCTGCTTGCTTCTCAGTAAAAATTCAAAAACTAACAGGCTATTAGTATACATTTTGATCAAAAAGTACAGCAACGGACCCAAACAGCACCCCACCAGTGTGAACAGGGTGTCAAAGCTCCCTCACCATGTCCTCCCAGTCAAACTGGGAGGCTGCTAGAAAAGAAAAGGCCCTTGAGTAGCCACATGTTGGAATTCCACCCTCCATATGTTGGATCCACTATTCGAATAGAGAAAGGTCATCACCGATTTCTTGATGATCCAAGCGGAGAGGGTGACTCCCCTGTGTAACTTCAATGTCAACCAGTGGCAGCTCATACTTGACACCTGCTGTTTGCTCATGCCCTTTGAGGAAGCCACCTTATTAGTCAGTTGCCAGGATTATGGGATGAACCACATCGTTCCACTGCTTCATTTACTACAACACGTTTTGGAAACGATGGCTGGTCAGCGCACTGGTGAAGTGGCGCCTACATCTCACAGCCACATGAGCCCTGTGGAGGCTGAACTGGAGGAGGGGGAGGGGCACAGTGGAGCACAGTTTAAGTTTCGTTAAATGTGCAGTTTTTCTAGTCATCTGACAGGAGAGGAGGAGCAGGAGCATCCAGAGGAGCTAGAGGGTTATGAGAAATGCGAGACAGAGTACCCAGAAACACCATGGCAGTATGCAGTGAAGATGAGGCATGGAGTCCCTCCGAGTCACTTGCATAAATGGCAAGATGCATGCTCACTTGCTTGCATAGTGACCGCTTAATTGTCACCATTCAGCAGCGGGATGATTTCTGGCTCTCAACCTTATTGGATCCTCGCTACTGGCCCAAAATGGGGGCCTTTTTTACACCCACTGAGAGGGAGGACAAACTGACCTACTATATAGACATCCTACGCAGTCATTTTGCCGATGCCTATCTGCACCATCGTCCATCCTCTCGCAGGTTTGACTCAGAGTGCCTCCCGCACTCACCTTCCACTGCCATGGCTGCTGGGGAGGGGTGGGGTGGCAGGAGCAGTACCATCTCCATCAGCAGCAGCCTAAGTCTACAGTCACTGATGAGTACCTTTCTTCACCCGCATAGTGAAGCAACTCATCAGCAGCAGGTAGACCTGGAGCAGGACCTGAACCACAATGTGGTGACATACCTTGACATGACCCTGCCAACACACTTTGAAGATCTGCTGGACTTCTGGGCAGCCAAACTTGATTTGTGGCCCACACTAGCAGAGTTTGCCCTGCAAAAGCTGTCCTGCCCGGCCAGTAGTGTGTCATCAGAGCAGGTGTTTAGTGCGGCGGGGGCCACAGTAACCCGAAGAAGAAGAACTTGTCTGTCCACTGAAAATGTGGAGAGACTGACCTTTGTGAAGATGAATCAGGCATGAATCAGCCAGGATTTCCACCCACCAATGCTTGATGCATCAGAGTAGATTGACCATGGTGCCACACCAACACTTAACAAATATGGATAGTGCAAAACATATTTAACCCCTTAAGGACTCAGCATTTTTCCACTTTCGTTTTTTCCTCCTTACCTTTAAAAAATCATAACCCTTTTAATTTTGCACCTAAAAATCCATATGATGTCTTATTTTTTGCGCCACCAATTCTACTTTGTAATGACATCAGTCATTTTACCCAAAAATCTACGGTGAAATGGAAATAAAAATCATTGTGAGACAAAATTGAAAAAAACCCCGCCATTTTGTAACTTTTGGGGGCTTCCGTTTCTACACAGTACATTTTTCGGTAAAAATGACATATTCTCTTTATTCTGTAGGTCCATACGATTAAAATGATAGCCTACTTATATAGGTTTGATTTTGTTGTAACTACATGCAGAAAAATGTATACGTTTAAAATTGTCATCTTCTGACCCCTATAACTTTTTTATTTTAATGCGTATGGGGCAGTATGAGGGCTAATGTTTTGCGCCGTGATCTGAAGCTTTTAGTGGTACCCTTTTTGTGTGGATCGGACTTGTTGATCACTTTTTATTCATTTTTTCATGAAATAAAAAATGACCAAAAATACACTATTTTGGACTTTGGAATTTTTTTGCTTGTACGCTATTGACCGTGCGGTTTAATTAACAATATATTTAAAAAGATCGGACATTTCTGCACGTGGCGATACCACATATGTTTATTTTTATTTACACTGGGTTTTTTTTAAATGGGAAAAGGGATGTGATTTTAACTTTTAATAGGGCACTTGTTAAATGATCTTTATTCACTTTTTCCCATTTTTTTTTTTGCAGTGTTATAGCTCCCATAGGGACCTATAACACTGCACACACTGATCTTTTACATTGATCACTGGTTTCTCATAGGAAACCAGTGATCGATGATTCTGCCACTTGACTGCTCATGCCTAAATCTCAGGCACTGAGCAGTCATTTGGCGATCGGACACCAGGAGGCAAGGTAGGAGACTCTCCTCGTGTCTAACAGCTGTTTGGGATGCCACGATTTCGCCACGGCAATCCCGAACAGCTCCCTGAGCTAACCGGCATGGTTTCACTTTCACTTTAGACGCAGCATTCAACTTTGAATGCCGCATCTAAAGGGTTAATAGCGCGCAGCACCGCGATCACTGCCGCGAGCTATTAGCCACAGGTCCCGGCCGTTGTGACCCCGAGTTATAGAAAGGGAAAGGACTCATGATGTACCGGTACGTCATGGGTCCTTAAGGGGTTAAGGTGCTGCTCCCCAGTTACAGAAATTCCTCTGCATCAGACCACAAATAAGTATTGAGTATATGCATTAGCTGAAAAGAAACTTTTCTTAGGATAATATATATAGACCCCAATAGTTTTTTCTTATCTAAGAAAAGGAAAGGTGTGCAAAAAACACCATGTGCTACCTACACCACCAAGCATTGATGTGATGCAAAGACCTCTAAAGGATGGAAGGGAACAACATATGATCCATTGTAACCGGTGGGGGTAAAACTTCCCCTGTAAGGCCTTACTCTCGCATTATTAATTCCCTTCTTGGCAAGTGTTACTTGCCCTAAAAAGGGTAGCAACCACACACAAAATTCTCCCTATTTCCAACTAAAAACCCTGGGAAATGGCAGTGTTTGAAAGTTGAAATAGGGAGAGGTTCCTGTGTGGGGCCGCCCTTTTTAGGGAGAGTAACACTTGCCAAGAAGGGAATTAATAATGCGAGAGTAGGGCCTTACAGGAGAAGTTTTACCCCCACCGGTTACAATGGACCATACGTTGTTCCCTTCTACCTTTTAGAGGTCTTTACATTACATCAATACTTGGTGGTGTAGGTGGCACATGGTGTTTTTTGCACACCTTTCCTTTTGTTAAATAAAAAAAAATTGGGTAGATATATTTTATCCTAAGAATATTATTAAAAGTTAAGTTTTACATAATGCATATCCTCAATACTTACTTGTGCACAATAACACTTTTACAAAAGAGACTGTTTTCTTCTGCCTACCTGCCTCAGCTACTATTCTGATCCTGCCACCTGCCTGATGCCACACATCTGATGCCAAGTTCTTCTTTTTTAACCCACCTTCGCCCCACTCTGTCATGCTGCTGATGCCACCTCCAGGCTGTCTCATTTTGCCACCATATGTTCTCCTCATGCTGATGCCAGCTGCAGGCTGTCTCATACTGCCACTGTATGTTTTCCTCATGCTGATGCCACCTCCAGGCTGTCTCATCCTGCCACCATATGTTCTCCTCATGCTGCTTCCACCTCCAGGTTGTCTCATTCTGCCACCATATGTTCTCCTCATGCTGATGCTAACTCCAGGCTTTGTAATTCTGCCACTATATGGTCTCCTCTTGCTGCCGCCAACTCCAGGATGTGTCATTCTGCCAGATGATGCTCACATTAAATAAAACTTTTTATGTTCATCTTTTTGAAAACTTCAATTTAAATGTTAAAAAATATATTTAATCTTTTCAATTGTGAGGCCCTATGGTCTCCTCATGCTTCTTCCACCTCCACGCTGTGTCATTCAGACACTATATGGTCTCCTCATGCTGCCCCCACCTCCATGCTGTGTCATTCACCCACTATATGGTCTCCTCATACTGATGCCACCTTCAGGCTCTGTCATTGTGCCACTCTGCAACAGTGATTCTAATAGCGATATTATGTCACTAACACAGCACACTCCCTATGCGTGTTACAGCAAGCCATAGTGTCCTATACCCCTATTGAGGCTCTCTGTAGCCCATAAATAGCCGTTTTTAATAGAAATTCGCCACAAATAAATTTGGACCTAATTGAATTGTTTTCAAAAAAATTTGGTGAATCGGTCCAATCAAATTTTTCAAACATTTGCTCATCTCTAATCATCACTATAATGGCTATAGATATTTTTTAAGGAGCCTGCCCTATAAGTATCATTCTATTTGTTTTTGTTTCAGCAAGCATAACAACATCATAAAACTGATAGTCTTAAAGGGGTTATCCTCCATAAGGTCAGTATATACCTGCCAGACAGTAATGGACATACTTAGAAAGAATCCATGCTTGTCTTTGGGCTAAATGACTGTGTTGTGAGACCACTATAATGCTGCTGCTTTCTTTTTGTAAGGCTTTTTCCTGTTTGAGTTCCCTCCTTTCAAATACAAGTCCCAAGATCCCCTGTTTGTTAGTGTTAGTTCACTTTTTCCCTCTGACACTCCTGTAATGTCTGTCTTGGTTATTTTCAGACATGGCCATTGGATTTAGGTTGTTGTCTGAACAGTTTGATGTTTCCTGGCTAGGAAATAGGGATAGCTTTTATCCTTTCACCCAATGGTTGTGCGGGTGTGTCTAGATATCTCCAGCTCAGTCTAAGTTCTGAGCTGGTGATTGACATGCTGCTATGAAGTTGTTAGTGCAACCCTCCTTGACTGTTTTGCTTTAATGTTACTATTTCTGCCTTTGCATGCACTTTGTATTTATCTTTGAGATGTTCTGGCTTTTTTCCATGGTTAGATAGCATGCTCATCGTAGATTTTTATCTGTGTTTGATTAGCCGGTTTTTAGGATGAGTATGTCCTTTCTGCTAAGTAGCTGTTCACACTGTTTGTTTTCTTGTATCTGTTTTCTGAGTTTTTATACAAGACATCCCTGTTTCCCTTCATGGGGACTCTGGGGAATTGAGATTTAGTACAAGATATCTTCGTGCTCCATGCTGGACTCTGGGAGATTGAGTTTTAGTATCAAGACATTCCTGTGTCTACTGGAGGTTTTCCGGGGGATTGAGTTTATTCCTGTTTGTTCCTGGAGTCTATTATGACTCATCCCATTCTGGTCTAGTGTTACCTGTGCTCTGTATCTTATAATTCCTGTTTGTTCATGGAGTCCATGCTGACTCATCCGTTTCCCAGTCTTGTGTTCTGGACCTAATCTGTTTGTTAGTTATCTGTGTCCAGTATGAACAATGTTCTATATTTATATCTTGTTTGGTTGATCTGATCTTTAGAGTTTATTAGGACATGCACTGATCATAGAGTTCATGATCACGGAATTAGTGATTCCTCTGTGCTTTACCATTGGTCTATAGTGTCCTCTGAACTTTATCTGTTTATGTCAGTTATCTGAGTCCAATATTTATAGTGTTCTAGTTTCCTGTAATGTTTCTGACTCGTGACCGACTGTTTGTTATTATTTGTTTTTAGGCCACTGCACTTTAGCGCAGGGAGGGACGGGCACCCAGTTGTCGATCCATCGGTTAGGATGAATGGGCAAGTAGGCAGGGAGAGTGTTTTTAGGCTCAGTTTATGGCTCACTCTTCCTGTCTCCCCTAGTCGGTCCTGACAGCTCCCTTTTAACACCTGACTTGTGATGTAATGTCTTGGGTCACACTGCAACCTGGAAAAACCTCAGACAAATCATTTTGTATGCTGTTAAAAATAAACTTTGAGCAGAGATCACATAAGAATTGTGAGATCATCCATCAAAAACAGGTACAGACACTATATTATGAACTAATCAGCCTCTGTAGCACAGTCAAATAAAAAAAAATCTTGGAATACCCCTTTAAGTATTAGAAAGCAAAGCAGAAGTCTGGGTGGTTAGTATTCTATAGAAAAGTAGATGAATGTTGTTTTAATTGTTGAGGTAGCTAGTTGGAAAATAATTTGGTACTGTGTGGTGGATAAACTTTTTTTCATATTTTATTTCTTCAACTGAAAGTTGGATGGATTTTATCAGTTTTTTTTAGTTTTCATGTGAAGAGATTAATAATTCATAATGAAAAGAATTGATGGGTCTGACAGTAGATATTTATAACTAAATATTTTATGCCATTGTCTGTCCATTTAAAAGGTGCCAAGGCTTTAATAGATAGGATACCTAGGTTGAAGTTGATCTTAAAGTTTGATATTTAGCTGAACTCTGAAAAATATCTAGGAAGACGGAAATCCCAAATCAGTTTAGAATAGAATTAATGACGGTTTTCTCATCTCTAGTCACCAGTACTGTACATGTGTGGCCTATTCAGATTTACATAATTCTTTGGAATTAAATTACTGTTTGACATAGTACCCAGTGCTGCATATATAGGATACTGTAAATATAGTGCTGTAAATATAGTACAAGTAGGAAATGAAGCCTGTACTCCAGCACTAGAAGATAAAAATATAATCACAAGATGCTCTCCATCAATTATTTCAACAGGCCTGTCAAACATGAGATGACTCATGAGGCATGTGGACATTATAAATGAAGTGAACAGGTTTCTATATGAATACTTTATACTATTTAAAGGATTTAGTATAATATTTATTTTTGGTTTTAAATCTACTTTTGGTAAGAGAATGTCTACCTTATATATACACACAGCCAAATGCAGCATTCAGGTATACATGTTACCATAGAGATGAAATTCCTTAAAATGTAAACATTTTTTGTTAGAAACATAAATTAGTACTGGTTTCTTATCATATTTTGTTACCTGAATCTCTTCTCTTAAAAGTTGGAGAAATTCAGTTGCTGTTACTTTACTTTGGTAATTGTTCATGCAATGTGACATCATGAATTTATTATCCTTGTGCAAATATACAGTATCACTATTTTTTATCTTTATCTCTGTGTTTTCCCAATAGGGAATTATTTCATACTTTATCCAGGTTCTGTGAAAAGTCTTTCATGTGAGCACATGTAGGGGAATATCATTTCGATCTGCTTCTAGCTTAAACATAACTATATAAGGTGTGAAAAATTCCAGTCCTGGCTAATAGTACTAGAGGTGGTCGAACACTTCTGCACAGGATTCCAGTACTGCGTGGAGAATTGGGGGAGGAAGCATAGTCACTGATTTTGCATCAGGGTTCAAATACTTTTTGTAATGCCTCTTCATTTCTATGCAAATATTCTTTAAGATCTTAAGTTCCCCATACACTTTAGTGAGAAGACTCGTGAACCACACAACTGCAGCAGGATCGGTCTACTGTTCAAACTGTACTGGGTTCTTCCAACTGTTACTCAACAGATATTTGGGTGAGAGAAGGGTCAAGCATGTTAGATTTCGACTGCCTGACACTTTTGTTCTCAAAGCAAAAAGCCATTGCCAGAGTTTTCTGGTAGCTGCTTACACCTCCTGTCTTCATTGAGAACCCATGAATGTTCGATTATGATATATGATATCAGGAGAGATAGATGTCATCCAAATTGAGGGTATATGGCCACCTTTAGGCTATATTAATAATTTGGTCCTTATTAGGATATAATGCAGCCCCAAAAATGCTATATTACAGCTCAAAAATTTTATCTAATGGGAACCCAGCTCTTTTTTCTCACAATGTTTAAAATAGGATGAAAAGAAAACAACTTTTTTTTGCCTGACATAAGTCTCTTTTTAATGCTCATAATGAGAGTGTGCACTTAGCCTAAGGCCCGGTTTTCACATAGGTTTGTTCCTGGCGTTTTTTGGGGGAAACTGCCACTGCAGTTTTTGAGCTGGAGTAAGAAGTGGATCCAACAGGAAGGAGAAGTATTAGTCCTTCCTTTATATTTTCCATACCTTTCAAATATGCTTCTGGTTTTGGTTCAAAAACTGCAGTGAAAGTTAAAAAAATAAAAAAATAAAAAACTGTGTGAAAACCTAGCCTTAGTGGGGTTAAAGCTAAAAGCAGCAGTTACCTTTTACTCACGAGTTAGAAAATGCAAGAAATGAAGTGCACCAGGGAAAGAATGCAAGTGTATTTATATAATCCATGATACAGCTTGCCAAGAGTGCAGCCATTGCTTTCAGATTAGAAAAAAAAAGATATCCTTGCACCTAAAAGTTTAGAAATAAAAACAGTGATCACTGTTGTAATTGCATTGCCCTATTTTTACCTTTGAAAAATGTATTCTACTCAAAGTAAATTGCAGAAGCGAAAAGAAGGAATGTACCATGTGGTTGTCAAAGTTAAGTACAAATGTTATAAATAAAACATACATTTTTAAAAATATTTACAGCATGAAGAGGAAATTGTTGGCTTCTATATATGCCTCAGAAATAAAAATAGATTTTTATTTAATGTTTAGCATTAGATTAAAGTGTAATAAACTATGGTAAAAATGACTAAATGCTAATGAGCTTAAACATGTATTTTTTGCACCATTTGCTGATTATGAGCTAATTATGAACATCATGATGCATATGATTAGGATAGAATTTCTAGCTTATGTAGGTATGAAAATCAAAGTAAACAGGGTATTTAGCTTGTCAAAGATGTTTCTACAGTATGAAAACTCTAGCTGGAATGAGGCACACAATTCCTTCATTTTCATAATTTGTCTATTTTCAGTGAATTACCGTAGAAAACAGGGGCCAGCAATTCTCTAAACTCTTATTAACAATTAATAGACTTAACTTTGCTATTACGTGGCCTTATATGCCTTTATAATTGGGTTTACCGTTTCTCATTTTATCTTTTGTAAACAGGTTAGAGTTTGTAGCCATGATCAAATTATTTCTTCTCTGTTCAATTGTACGCTACACCATTTATGATACTATAATATGATCAACAGTAGGATATTATACTTATAAACTTGCCGTGAAGATAAATGAATTCACAATGATTGACGCTTCATCATAATAAAATAGAACAACTAACGTAAGCTTAAGAAAAGTGAACCTAGCCCTCTTTAATGAATAAACTGAGTACTGCGGGGCATTTATTTGAAATATTCAATTTTATTTGTAATATTCTTTTGTTTTATGTTTTGTATGGAATTCTCCGAGGAGAGCCTGTATGCAAATAACTTCAGGCATTTAAATAGCCAAGACATTCACAGTAGGAAATACAACAGGAACAAAAGAAGATAAACAACTAATAAAGAAAGATGAGTGGAAAATATTAGCCGGTGTGAACTGTATGTTTTTTTTAGTAATTGACTTGATAGGAACATAGTTTAAAAGCATAGTTCCTCTGGCGCCTGGCTTCTGGCTCATCATTGTTCCCTAGGAGAACTCATTATAAGATGTACTGAACAACACTTAGCGTGAACAAGTTCTAAAGTAAGATTAGATGTCCTGGTCTTCATAGCTTGTGTGCTTATAAAGCCATCATTTTAAGTCTCTGATGACATAGGTTTGAGTGCTTAGTAAACTAACTTCCCTGGCACCTGATATTATAATAGAGACAGTTGTGAGATGCTAAAAGAATGAATAACTATGCCTGTGACTATGACTTTCACTCCTAAAGCAAAATAGTTCAAACAGGCTTACTCAAGTAATTTCGCAATTTCTATTTGTAGTGGTAATTAGTGTTGAGCGGCATAGGCCATATTCGAATTTGCGATATTTCGCGAATATATGGACGAATATTCGTCATATATTCGCTAAATTGGCATATTCGTAATATTCACGTTTTATTTTCGCATACGCGAAAAATTTGCATACGTGGAAAATTCGCATATGCGGAAATTAGCATATGCAAAGATTAGCATAAGCAAAAATTCGCACATGCGAAAAATTAGCATATGTGAAAATTAGCATATGCAAATTTTCGCATGTGCGAAAATTCGTACGCCAGTCTCACACAGTAGTATTAGAGCCTTCTTTACACCACACAAGCTGGAAGCAGAGAGGGATGTCACTGTGATGTGTACTGTGAATTTTTTTTTTTAAATACGAATATTCGTAATTGCGAATATAAAAGTACTATATTCGCGAATATTCGCGAATAAGCGAATATGCGATATTCGCGAATAACATTTGTATTGCGAATATTCGCGAGCAACACTAGTGGTAATAGATGAAATGCGAATGTTGCATGAAATGTTGCAAACCCCTCAAAAACACCCCGAATTTACACTGGTGCCCAGATCTGGTTTACAGAACTTGCTGTGGAGGTAATTTTAAAAAAGTCACAATTTTTTTTCCACAACTGCGATTTCTTATTCAGAAAATTCACAAAGGAGAAGATACATACAATCATACAAAGTGGTGTCCTGAAGTGACTTATTGCTTTTTTTGCTTACGTGCACTAACATTTTCAACCCCTCTGCAATAGTATGATAAATATTTTGCACGCAAGCAAAACTAAAGCAAAAATAAATGACTTCAAAACACAAAATAAATTTAATTTATGAAACAGTAGATGCATTGGGGAAATAGTTTTTTCTCTGTCATCAGTCTTCTATATTCAGCTCAGAATTATTCGTACATGAGACTGAGAAACATGATATGCTAAAAATAAATCTCTTAAATGCAGTCAATAACTGGCTACTGTATGAGTAGTACATAATCTGTCAAAAGTATTTGAAGGCATTATTGCACATGGTCTAAAATAACATTTTCATAGTATATATAAGCTTTTATTAATAGCTCTTTTCAAATTCATTTCAAGATAAAAATAATATTGGAAGTCGGGCTAATAAAGAAAACCAAGCAAACAGTTTCCATCTAAGACCACAGGAAGTTAGTAAAATAACTCCATTTACCAATATAGGTTAATATAATAGAGAGTTAAAAAAAAAATTCCCCATCAGAAAAGGGGTTGGAAACAAAAATTCATTTTTGTTAAGTGTCCCTTCACAGTAAGCTAATCATAAAGTGTGCTCATTCTGGGACCCCATGCAAAATGCTATAATCTGTGGAGAAACCTAGAAGTGTCTCCAAGTCTATACAGCTTCATAGTAGGAGAAACTACTCATTACACCCATTTAAATTAATGGATCACACTAGAGGAACAAAAAAATAGGGGAGAACAGCACCTTTTGTAATCCTGCAAGTGGATGATTGATCCTGCCTGGTTAGACACCCTAATGTCAGAACTCTTATCAGGTGATTTCTTTAGTGCATGTGTGTCACCCACCGCAGGGTTTGGTGTTGCAGCTAGGCTACTAGCCATGTCTGGGACGAGTCCAGAGTTTGGAGAATTAATCCATCAAAATCATAAGCGCAATGCTGTTTTAAAATTAATTTTAAACAATAAATTCAACTTAAAGGGGTACTCCAGTGGCCACCGTGGAACTAAATATTCCGAATGTTGTTTTCGACCATCCCCCTTGTGCCAACACGGCCATGCCCCCTCAATGCAAGTCTATGGGAAGGGGCGTGAAGGCTGTCACACCCCATCTCATAGCCTTGCATTGAGGGGGTATGGGTGTGATGTCACGAGGGGCGTGACAGACCCCCCGCAGCGTGAAAACAGCATTTGGAACATTTAGTTCCATGCTGGCCAGTGGAGTACCCCTTTAAGCTGAATTTATTGTTTAAAATAAATTCTAAAACAGCATTGAAATTGACAGTCCCCCCTCTTCCTCAGATTGCATGTCATATGGCAGTACATACAGAGTTTAAATATATTCAAAGATGATGGCCATTGAGGTCATTGTAGGTGGGTTACACTCCAATTAAAAGTAATAATGAAATAATACTTAAAATTTTAATACTTTAAAAGAATTGTTTCCCTCTGTAGGTTGAGTATTAAAACAAATGGTTTAATGCACTGTATTAACCCCTTAAAGGGGTACTCCGCTGCCCTGTGTCGGAAGCTCCGCTCCCCAGCGTCTGGAAGTTTATTGTTCTGGACGCTGTGTGCGGGCTTCCATGTTCAGGGCCGCCCCTCATGATGTCACGCCCGCCCCCTTCATGACATCACGCCCGCCCCCTCAGCGAAAGTCTATGGTAAGGGGGTGCGAAGGGGGCGGGCGTGACGTCACGAGGGGCAGCCCTGAACATGGAAACCCGCACACAGCGTCCGGAACAATAAACTTCCGGATGCTGGGGAGCGGAGCTTCCGACACAGGGCAGTGGAGTACCCCTTTAAGGACGCAGATCATTTTCATCTTAAGGACGGAGCCATTTTTTGTAATTCTGACCACCGTCACTTTAAGCATTAATAACTCTGAGATGCTTTTACTGATTATTCTGATTCTGAGATAGTTTTTTTCTGACATATTCTACTTTATTTTAGTGGTAAATTTTCCTCGTTACTTGCATCCTTTCTTGGTGAAAATTCCCAAAATGTCATGAAAATGTAGAAAATGTGGCCTTTTTCTAACTTTGAAGCTCTCTGCTGTCACTGACAGCTCCGATCATCCCTACTTTCCGGGCAATCGGGTCACCAGAGACCCGATCAACCCGATATTGCAGAAAATCGCATGTCTGAATTGGCATGCGATTTTCTGCGATCGCCGACATGGGGGGGGGGGGGGGTCTCAGGATCCTGCTCAGCAATGTGCCGGGATGCCTGCTGAATGATTTCAGCAGGCATCCCGGTCCGGTCCCCAACCGGCTAGTGGCGGGGACCGGAATTCCCACGGGCGTATGCAGACACCCTACGTCCTTAAGGACTTGAGATGCAGGGTGTATGCATACGCCCTACGTCCTGAAAAGGTTAAGGGGGGGGGGGGGGAATTTAAATGTCACTGGTCCACCAGAAGGCGGCTTGGTGGACCAAGTCAAAATAATTATGTTGCAGAATAAACTGGATTATATCTTGAATGCATTTACTTACTGGTTTCTATTTCCGGTTTGTGGTCAATAATTGGATAGAGGGACGTTACCTCAATAGTTAGAAACTGTAATGGTGCACAAAATGGTGAAGTACCCACAGTAAGCAAAGCTGCTCAACTTGGGAAGCTTAGTTAAAGCAAAAATGGAGATGCAGATGACTTTTTAGTGGCGCTCGTGGTTCTAGCCCAACGTTTCTGGAAAATTAAACAAACAGCACAAATGATAGAAAGAATTATTTGCGCTCCAAAAAGGTAATGTTCAAAGTATTTATTGGCATAAAAAGTCTAGCAGTTCGGGATTCCCCTTCATTAGGCAGGCATAATACAAACCGACATATCAAATGTTTTAATCCACTAAAAATTCCGGCAGTTCTGTCTTGTGGAGATGGCATTATTCACTAGGACATGATATGTAAAATTATGAATATGCAGAAGAGGCAAGGAAACTGGGCAAGATGTTTCCCCTCTCCATTGCATACAATACTTAATTTGCATACTAGAAACAGTGGCAATATCTAAAAAAGTGCTAGATCAATTGTAGTCAGTATTACATCATTTTACTCAGGTTTACCTGCACTATATCCCAGGTGAACCTGAGTGCGGGTGAACAGCCTGTCAGTAGCTCTTTTACACCTTAAGGACTGAGCCCTTTTTTGCAATTCTGACCACTGTCACTTTATGCATTAATAACTCTGGGATGCTTTTACTGATTATTCTGATTTCGAGACTGTTTTTTCGTGACATATTCTACTTTAACACAGTGGTAAATTTTCGTTGTTACTTGCATCCTTTCTTGGTGAAAAATGTCAAAATGTCATGAAAATTTAGAAAATGTAGCATTTTTCTAACTTTGAAACTCTCTGCTTGTAAGGAAAATGTATATTCCAAATAAATTATACATTGATTCATATTAAAAAATATTTATACTTTATATTTGCATCACAAAGTTTACATGTTTTCACTTTTGGAAGACATCAGAGGGCTTCAAAGTTCAGTAGTAATTTTCAAATTTTTCCACATAATTATCAAAATCGGAATTTTGCAGGGACCAGTTCAGTTTTGAAGTGGATTTGAGAGGTCTTCACATTAGAAATACCCCATATATGACCCCATTATAAAAACTGCACCCCCAAAGTATTCAAAATGACATTCAGTAAGTGTGTTAACCCTTTTAGGTGTTTCATATAAGTAGCAGCAAGATGAAGGAGAAAATTCAAAATCTTCATTTTTTACACTCGCATGTTCTTGTAGACCCAATTTTTGAAATTTTTGGGTATAAGGAGAAAAAGTCACCCAAAATTTGTAACCCAATCTCTCACGAGTAAGAAAATACCTCATATGTGGATGTCAAGTGCTCTGTGGGTGCACTACAAGGCTCAGACGCGAAGGAGCGACAATGGGATTTTGGAGAGTAAGTTTTTCTGAAATGGCTTTTGGGGGGCATGTCACATTTAGGAAGCCTCTATTAAAAGCCTCCCAAAATTTGTAACCCCATTTCTTTTGAGTATGGAAATACCCCATATGTGGATGTAAAGTGCTCTGCAGGCGAACTACATTGCTCAGAAGAGAAGGAGCGCCATTGAGCTTTTTTGGAATAGAAGTCGGGGGCCATGTGCGTTTACAAAGACCCCTATGATGCCAGATCAGTGGACCCCCCCACATATGACCTCATTTTGGAAACTACACCCCTCACAGATTTTAATAAGGGGTGCAGTGAACATATACACACACTGGCGTTTGACAGATCTTTGGATCAGTGAATTACATTTTTCATTTTCACGGACCACTGTTCCAAAAATCTGTTAGACACCTGTGGGGTGTAAATGCTCACTGTACCCCTTATTACATTACGTGAGGGGTGTAGTTTCCAAAATGGGGTCACATGTGGGGGGAGGGGGTCCACTGCTCTTGCACTATTGGGGCATGTAAACACACATGGCCTTAAATTTCAGACACATTCTCTCTCCAAAAGCCCAACTCCTCTTCTGAGCATTGTAGTGCACCCGCAGAGCACTTTACATTCACATATGGGGTATGTTCTTACTCAGAAGAAATTGGGCTACAAATTATTATTATTTTTTTTCTATTCTCCTTTTTGAAAATGAAAAATGTAGGGTAACACCAGCATTTTAGTGAAAACATTTTTTTTTTCATTTTCACATCCAATGTTAACGAAAATTTGTCAAACACCTCAGGGGTGTTAAGGCTCACTATACCCCTTGTTACATTCCGTGAGGGGTGTAGTTTCCAAAATGTGGTCACATGTGGGTATTTATTGTTTTGCATTTATGTCAGAACCACTGTAAAATCAGCCATCCCTGTGCAAATCACCAATTTAGACATGTACATGGCACGCTCTCAATCCTGAGCCATGTTGTGTGCCCACAGATCACTTTACGCCCACATATGGGGTATTTCCATATTCAGGAGAAATTGCCTTACAAATTTTGGGGGTCTTTTTTTTCCTTTTACCGCTTGCGAAAATTAAAACTATGGAGCAACACCAGCATGTTAGTGTAAAAATAATTTTTTTACACTAACATGCTGGTGTAGACCCCAACTTTACCTTTTCATAAGGGGTAAAAGGAGAAAAAGCCCCACAAAATTTGTAACGCAATTTCACCTGAGTACGGAGATACCCCATATGTGGCCCTAAACTGTTTCCTTGAAATACAACAGGGCTCCAAAGCGAGAGAGCGCCATGCACATTTGAGGCCTAAATTGGGGATTTGAGTGTTTGTGTTTTACTTTTTATTTTGTGGAGGTGTAGTGCAGTGTTTTTAGGATACATTCACACAGGCGTGTTTACAGGGAGTTTTAGCTGGGAGTTTGAGCTGCAGCGGAAAATTTGTCGCATCTCAAACTTGCAGTAGAAAACTTGCTGTAAACCCGCCCGTGTGAATGTACCCTGTACATTCACATGGGGGAGGGGGGAAAACCTCCATCTGTTGCAAAACCACAACTCCCAGCATGCACCGACAGACCATACATGCTGGAAGTTGTAGTTATGCAACAGCTGGAGGCACATTGGTTTGCGAAACACTGAGAGTTTGTTACTTAACTCAGTGTTTTGCAACCAGTGTGCCTCCAGCTGTGGCAAAACTAGAACTCCCAGCATGTACAGTCTCTCAGTACATGCTGGGAGTTGTATTTTTGCAACAGCTGGAGGCACACTGGTTGCAAAACACTGAGTTAGGATACAAACTCTGTTTCACAACCAATGTGTCTTCAGCTGTTGCAAAACTGCAACAATCAGCATGCATTGACAGTCAAAGGGCATGCTAAGAGTTGTAGTTTTGCAACAGCTTGAGGCACACTGCTACAACTCCCAGCATGCCCTTTGGTAGTCTGTGCATGTTGGGAGTTGTAGTTATGCAACAGCTGGATGAACACTTTTTTCATAGAAACAATGTGCCTCCAGCTGTTGCATAACTACAACCCCCAGCATGCACAGACTGCCAAAGGGCATGCCGACATGGGGGGGGGGGGATATGCCGGGAAGGCTGATGATAGATATCAGCAGTCATCCCGTTCCGATCAGGAAAGCTGCCATAAATGTATGGCGCTTTGCACTTAGTATGTCTTAGCAGCGCCATACATTTACGGCGCATGTCCTTATGGGGTTAAGCTGAATTTTATGGCATATGCTTTCTGGTCTAGAAATAGATCAAAACTATTGGCCCTAGTGGTGCAGCAGAAGGATATACCTTTATTCAGGACTTTTTCTGATGGACTTGGTTGTGCCTAAATAGGTCAAAAATCTCCATAGATTGTATGAGTGGGCTCTTGTTATTTCTTTCATCCTATAGTGTTTTCCCCCTCTGCACCCCCTCTTTCTTTATAAGCCCAGTGGTGGGGTGATAGGGATATGATCCATTGTCAAAGACTCTATTCATAGGGAGAAAGACCTAAAAAAGAAATGTTCTCACGCAGGAATAAAGTTTCGTCTGGAGAGTTGGCTTTTGTTGTGGTGACTTTTATGGTTTCAAATTGGATTGTTCTTGTAATGTACTCCAGGTCTTCCAGAGTGAGAAACACTCTCTATAATTACTTTGCACTCTGTTTAAGAGATAAGGATAACTTATCAGATGTATAAAGATTTTTAAAATGGATTTTAAAATAGAATTTTAAAGGGAACCTGTCATCAGTTTTACGCTGTCCAAACAGCAGGTAGCGTACTACTGTTGCAGGCATCGGGATTACACATAATATGAATTACTTATATATGTTTTGGTGTTTCAGAATAATCATAGTTTTATAATGCCCGAGTAACACTTCTCTGTCTAGCAATGTAAAGGGAGAAAAGCCGGCTGTCTGCGGTTAGGGCAGCATGAAACTGATGACAGGTTCCCTTTAAGGTTGACCTAAAACTTTGAAGCTATTTAAGTGGGGCCAAATTCTGATGCTACACCATAGTTCAGCTGCACACATTTCTATCTGTAGCTAAAAGTTATGTACTGTAGGTACATGCTGATTGGATATTTGGAGGCTTTATTATCTTTTTTGAAATAGCCAAGGAGTACAAGATATTCTTTCTTGAGATTCAGCTGAAACATAATTTTAAAAAAAATACAACAAAAACAAACAAAAAAACTTACTGCACTATTGAATATTATTAAAATGAATGTATGAGTCTACAATGTGGAAGTTAGTGTTGCAAATGCACAAAGAGACAAATACAAATGATATGAATAAAACAGAAATAGGAAATGTTCATTGTTAGAAGTGGAAACTTTTGTCTTGTAAATCTTGCTCTTTTTCCTTCGAGAACATTAAGGGGATGTTCTCTAAACCTGTGGGAATCCTGCATTAAATTATGGCAACCCTTTCTATAAAACTTACTGTAGAGAATACAGAACAACTCACTTTAGTACTATATGCTTCATTCTAAAAGTTAAAAATATTTTTCTTCCATGTTGGCCAATAGACAGAAAAAAAAAAATCACAGTCTGCATTAGTTGATGCCTTTTAATGCTCCTTTCAGATGGACAGACTGAAGCCTGATATGAGCCCCGATTCAGTAGACTTGAATGTTAGAGCTGAACAACTGTTCATACAGCTGTTTACTTCCATTTATTCAGCAGCACATCCCTGTTTATACGGAGAGGTGTGCAGTTAACAATGAATTTTGGTGAGAAAATTAATACAATTAAAAATAAAATTGCTTAAAATTGTCCTTTTTGACCCCTATTTTTTTCATATATGGGGCTATATGAGGCCTCATTTATTAAACCATGATCTTTAGTTTTTTGAGGAACTCTTTTGGTTTTGATGGAATGTGATCATTGCTTTTTAATATATAAAGTGACCAAAAAAATCATCAATTCTGGACTTGGGTATTTATTTATTTTTTTTACCTTTACGGCATTCACCTGGGGGTTTCACAGTGATGCTATATGATTATATTCATTTTTATTTACATAATTTTTTATAGAAAAATGGAAGGGGGTAGGAATTTAAACTTTTAGTAGAGTAGGGCCTTAAATTATATTTATTAATAATTTTTTCCAAATTTTATTTTTTTGTCCTCATACCTATACTGTTTACCGCTATGGCTTGCCATGCTATAACATTGCTCATTGTTATTGGTGCTTCACTTACACAGACTACCACGGCTTCCTATATTCCTAGAGCACTGATCAGATGGCCAAAGGGTAGCTGGTTAGGACCCCAGGATTGACCCACAGAGGTCCAGATCAGTTCCTTCAATCCCACTAGCCCCAGTATTTTTTTTCTTTTACATCCTACAATCAAAACCTAAAGGGTTAATGCAGGTCATCAGCTTGATCGCCGCTGCTCGCCATTATAGATGAGTCTTGACTGCTGATAGCAGCCATTTCTCACCATCTATAAAGCAATCTATTTGCTTCATGAAGTGTTAAAACAGCAGGATGCAATTATACGCCCTGTCGCGTTAAAATATTTCCACCCATGATGTAATTATACATCCTAGGATGTGAATAGGTTAAATAGCTGTTTTGGGGATATTTTACAGCCCTAAAAACAGCCCAAAAATAATGGATATATTGTTTTAAGTAGACCACATGTTGTGTTGTGCAGATAAATATACCTAAAATCAGGTGGCTGGATTTGCTAAGAAAAAGACACAGACCAATAATGTGCCCTCTTGAGGTTCCATTCACACCATTTAGATTCTGCTTGTAGCAGCTTCCCATTGATCTCAATGGTAATTTTGCAGCTCTGTTCACACTTCAAACATTGCGTAGGAAACTACCGACAAGAAATTGGATTGAACATCTTCCAGTGGAATCCTCCAAAGAAGTACCATATGCTCATTGTATAGTGCTTATGTCCACGGCAGATTACTATGGACATTAGCACCGATTATGGACCAATGTAAATAGTTCGATCCACAGAGGAACTTCAGTGAAAGGACTCTAACTCACATTCGGTGGAAATTCCAGACATTGGACACCCCCCCCCTTCCCTACAATTCCAATGGGATTGCATTTCATAGAGGATATCAAATATTTAATTACTTTATGTTAGAAACACCCCCTTTAAATTTTTATTCTGTTAAAAAAGGTAGATATTAATTTAAAAAAATATATTTAGCAGTTTCTCTTGCATGTAATTCACTGCTTTGGCAATGCATTTAAAAAAATTGCAATTGCAAGAAAAAATAACTATAAACTTTTTTTATAAAATCATTTTGTTAGAAGTAAAAATATAAACTGTACCATATTTATGTCATAGATAAACAAAATGTTATATTAAATTCCATACCTATTTTCCACTAAAAAGAAAATAAAAAGGAGGACTACGCCTTGTGCAATATCCCGGACACCTAAACCCCGAAGAGGGGTCAGAGACAATGGTACGGCTATGTGGATGGCTGCTCACCTTGTATGTAAAGATATAGAGCATATCACCCCTTAAGGGGCAGACTGGTTGATTTCGAGACGAGTACAGAGAGCTTGCCAGAACTTGGAAACAAACTGAACTCTGCGATCCGAGACAATAGGACTAGGAAGACCATGTAGTCGAAAGATGTTGTAAGAAATGCTTCACCAGCTCTGGAGCAGATGGGAGACCAGGTAGAGGGATGAAATTAGTCATCTTGGAAAACAGATCAACCACGACCCAGATGACCGTGTTATTACGGGATGGAGGCAGATCAGTAATAAAGTCTCCCTTCTCCATATTTCTAAGTATACATTCAATCTAATTTCTCACAATCATACAGTAGGTTTCGACTGGGTGATAACACTTAGGTTGATTATAACAGCTTTTTAACCATAAATTAAAGTCCTCCAAATGGATGGTGCCACTATCGGAAAATTTCCTCGCGGGTAGTTTCCACTGGATTATGTACAGTGGAAAAATGAGCTTTAAGTCTTAAATTCCTAAAGAACCTTTCCAGGTCCATGTCAAGTTGGAAAGTGTCCATCCTGTTCACTGAACTGAAGGATAGTCCTTTCTGTAATACAGCAGACTCTACTGGAGATAAAGTTCTAGATAAGATATTCACAACTAAAGAGTATTATTCAGTATGTGTTCAAAATGTTTGCAATATAATTAATCATCCACAAATAGTGTGGGTTGTAGATTAACCGTCAGACCCCGTGGGTTGGTTCTATGGTACTTAGCTAATGTCACACTGTGAAGCTCATATGAAAGTAACCGACAGCTTTTTTTCTCTAGTCCCCGGTGTCTGAGTTCATCTGTGCGATTTTGCGTGTGGCCTCATCCTCACTGTATGAGAACATAATCTTTCCAGATCTGCGTGCACGTACCGTAATAGTAACAATCCAAATGTGAAGAAATCAGTTGGCACTGCAGGTAAGTTGGGTGCATGTGGACAGGTAGATATAATAGTAAAAAAGAAAATCCCGGCACTCGTGTGCCAGGATTTTCTTTTTTACTATTATATCTAACTGTCCACGTGCACTGGAATTACCTGCAGCTGAGAGACGTCTTACACATTGAAAACTTTACAACATTCAAGGAGGAGCTTGATAAAAGGGATTGATGTCCAGTGCAAGGTACTGGAACAGCGCAAAAGGAAAAAATTCCAATCTTTCCAAGAAGAGGATATTTGTGCTCCAGCAGCGAACGTCCTGCAACCCGCAAAGACGGACGCCCCTTTTAGAGGATGAAGGAGAGGGCGCCAGGAAGGAGAGCCGGCCGCCATCATCGGCGTACCCACTGGGCCAGTACTCACGAGATCACAGGTATGGACTCCTCTTTAGTTGTGAATATCTCGTCTAGAACTTTATCTCCAGTAGAGACTGCTGTATTACAGAAAGGACTATGCTTCAGTCCAGTGAACAGAATGGACACTATCTCACTTGACATGGACCTGGAAAGGTTCTTTAGGAATATAAGGCTGCTTTCACACTATAAAAATTAATCCGTAATGAACGTCCGTCATAAAAATCTTGAAAATCATTCATTAAACGGCCGTTTGAAAATTCCTAACGGTCATTTTAAAATCCCATTATAGTCTGTGGGATTTTTCTGATAGTCGTTTTTCTAAAAGCCGTTCAGTCTCCCTTATTTTTTTCTTTCTTTTTTCTTCCCCTTCCCCTCCTTCCCCCCCCCTATATATAATAATTCCCCCCTACTAATTAGTATTTACAAGTTTCCTCCCCTTGCCAGCTAGGAGCGCTGCGCCTTCATGCCCCACTCCTCCCTGACTGCTTGTGCTCCACTGGATCCGCCTTCCTGGATAAAAAATTTCGGGGAGAACCATTTTATAAACTATTTCATCCCTTTTTTTCCCTTTTTTTTTTCCTTTTCCCTTCCTCTTCCTCCTCCCCTTCCCTTTCCCTTTCTCTTTCCCTTCTTTTTTTTTTTCTCTTTTTTTGGGGGGGGAAGACTGATCCCATTTACCCCATTCACATGATCCAATACATGGGCTCACTATTACTCTAACCATCTTATGGTTGCATCTGACTTCGATCGGACAGAACACCTCCCCTACAAATACATATATATATATATATATATATATATATATATATAATCACCCCCCCCTTATCCCACCCCATGGCAGAAGGGAGGGGAAAAAAATTATTCACTTTATCTGAAACTGTCCGACAAACACCATCTTTCTCTCTCTGGCATACTTTCAGTCCACCTATCCCAAATTGCATGGAACTTAGCCAAGCATCAAACCTTAGCTGCCCAACAGAACTGAAAATTCATCATCTTACACACCGTGGCATTAAGTTCGTCAATGTTTGGAACTTCTTTAGACATCCGTTTTCTTGCCACCAATAGTCTTGTTGCAAATTGCACTTTCCCTCTTAGAATCTTATCCGTCTTACTTCCTTCCGTTCTTTCTCCCCCAATAACCAAGATATCAATTTTTCCACCTCCTTTAACTCTACCCTTCCTTCCATCGTCCTTGCCACCTTAATCCAGAACTCTTTAAGCACAGGACACTCATAATACATATGGAAGAACCCCATTCCTTCACTCTCACATCTTGGGCATTTATATTTTTTACGTTTATAATTTTTTTCCAGGAGTTGCGGCGTATAATATAACCTATGTGTTATAAAAAAAAACTGTGTAACTCTATGTGAATAATTTTTTATAATATTCAATTTCTCCAAATCCCCCTCCATTCCCTTTCTGTTACTTGTCCTTTCTGTTACTATGTTCTCCCATTCTTTTATACTAAAGTGCTTTCCTCCCTTATTTTTAACATCTATCATTATTTAATACATCCTAGAATATTTTTTTTTCCGTGCCCTCCCTTAACACCTTCATTATCAAGCAGTCATTAATTCTCCATTCCTCTTTCTTATCTATTTTTTTTTTAACTGCCTCCCTGAACTGTGCATACCTAAATATTAGGAATATTAGGAATTTTATATTGTGCACTCAGGTCCTCAAATGATCTGAGTTTCTATTCTTCAAAAAATAGTGCTACAAGTTTCAAATTGTATTTACCCCCAAATCACCCTTCCTGCCCCTCTAATTCTTTAATTCTTGTGTTATTAAATAATCTCGTGCATGCCAGTGAACCTTTCACCTTCATTACTTTTTCATTTGTTCCCATACTTTACCTACCATTTCCCCTATAGGATCCTTTCCACCCAACTTGGATTCTAGGAATTCTTCCATAACCTCACACTCATCTTTTTTCCCTTTTATCATGTTCGCAAAGAAATCAATTTCTTTCCATTTCTTTATATACCTCAACTGTGCTGCTATAGTATAGTCTAAAATTTGGAACAGCTAGTCCTCCATTATTCACCCCTCTGTTTAGATAACTTAATTTAATTCTTGTTTTTTCCCCCCTTCCAGACAAGTTCTCTTTCCATGGTTTCAATTGCTTTAAAAAATATTTCTCCTTACCAAACTGGACTATTGGGCAACACAAACAATATCTGGGGTAGGATTATCATCTTCAATAGGCCAATCCTGTCCGCCATACTGAGTGGTAAACCTAACCAGATTTTTATCTTTGCTTTTATCTTTCTCAAGATAGGCCAAACATTTAGTTCCGAGTATTTTTGGACTTGCCTTCCTACATTTATACCTAGGTACTTAAAAGTTTATCCGTCTCCTATTATCTTGGGCCAAGGCATGCGTCAAAGCGGGTTGGGCCCGGCCTCTAACAACGGCCGGGACCCATGGCTAATAGCGTGCGGCACTGATCGCGGTGCTGCGCGCTATTAACCCTTTAGACTCGGCGTTCAAAGTTGATCGCCGCGTCTAAAGTGAAACTAAAACGTTGCCAGTTAGCTCAGGGAGCTGTTTGGGACTGTCGCGGCAAAATCACGGCATCCTGAACAGCTTACAGGACAGCCGGAGGGTCCCTACCTGCCTCCTTGCTGTTCGATCGCCAAATAACTGCTCAGTGCCTGAGATCCAGGCATGAGCAGTCAAGCGGCAGAATCATCGGTCAATGGTTTTCTATGAGAAACTATTGAATGATGTAAAAGATCAGTGTGTGCAGTGTTATCACCCCCTGTGGGAGCTATAACACTGCAAAAAAAAAAAAAAAGTGAATAAAGATCATTTAACCCCTTCCCTAATAAAAGTTTGAATCACCCCCCTTTTCCCATTAAAAAAACCTGTGTAAATAAAAATAAAAAAAATATATGTGGTATCGCCGCGTGCGGAAATTTCCGAATTATAAAAATATATCATTAATTAAACCACACGGTCAAAAGTCCAAAATAGTGTATTTTTGGTCACTTTTTATATCATGAAAAAATGAATAAAGAGCGTTCAAAAAGTCCGATCAATACAAAAATGGTACCACTAAAAACTTCAGATCACTGCGCAAAAAATGAGCCCTCATACTGCCCCATACGTTAAAAATAAAAAGGTTATAGGGGTCAGATTACAATTTTAAACGTATAAATTTTCCTGCATGTAGTTATGATTTTTTCCAGAAGTACGACAAAATCAAACCTACACAAGTAGGGTATCATTTTAATCGTATGGACCAACAGAATAAAGTGAAGGTGCCATTTTTACCGAAAAATGTACTGTGTAGAAACAGAAGCCCCCAAAATTAACAAAAGGGCATTTAAAAATTTTTTTGTCTCACAATGATATTTTTTTTCCCATTTCGCCGTAGATTTTGGGGTAAAATTACTGATGTCATTATAAAGTAGAATTGGTGGCGCAAAAAATAAGCCATCATATGGATTTTTAGGTGCAAAATTGAAAGAGTTATGATTTTTAAAGGTAAGGAGGAGAAAATGAAAATGCAAAAACGGAAAAAAACAGGTCCTTAAGGGGTTAATACAGTTTTGTTCCAAATTATACTTAATCCTGATTTACTCCCAAATTCCTCTATTTCCTCCATAATCTCCTTCAATACCTGCTGCGTATTTCAAATATAAAGCAGTATGTTGTCTGCGAAAAGTTATATTCTATCCTCTGTCCCCCGACATCCAAACCCCTATAACCTCTTGTTATTTCTAGTGCTTATTGCCAATGGCTCAATATATAGGGAAAAGACATGGAGGGACAGAGGACAGCCTTGCCTGGCTCCCTAGGTCAACTGAAACTTTCCGACTGCACACCATTTATCAGAACGGCTGTCCCAGGGGAATCATACAAAATTCCCATCCATTTCATAAATCCTTCCCCAGACCCATATCCTCTCATCACTGTCCAGAGGTAGGACCACTCCACCCTTTCAAAGGCCTTAACAGCGTCCAATGAATGGATGGAGCAGTGTCCCCCCCCCCTCCCTCATCTGCAAATTCCCAAACAGTGTTCTTACATTATCTGCCGTAATTCTTTCACTCATAAATCCACATTGGTCTTTCTAGATTAATAAGGGCATTACCTTCACCAATCTCACTGCTAAGATCTTTGCCAATATCTTCGTATTGGTGTTTAGCAGCGAGATTGGCCTATACACGTCCGGTTCACATTCATCTTTTCCAGGTTTGAGAATTAACGTTATTACTGCCTCCTTCATTGAGGGGGACAGTATTCCTCTCTTTAGGATATCTTTAAATAGTTTCAATAATCTAGGAACTAGAATACTTGCATACTTTTTGTATAGCTCGAATGGTATCCCATCCGGGCCCGGAGCCTTTGATCTGGGTGCCTCTTTTACCACCTTCCATACTTTACTTTCTGTAATCTCCCGCTCTAACATCTCCACAGCTTCTTTTGTTAGTTTTGATAGCTCACATTCCTCCACATATTTTCGTATTTCTTCCTGCCTGGCTTTTATTTGTGAGGTATATAACTCTTTATAGAATTCTAGAAAAACTTTTGTAATTTCTTCCTGTTCTTCTTTTACTATCCGCCCCTTTTTATCTTTAACGGTTGCTATTGACGTTTTTCCTTTTCTATCTTCTATAAACCTAGCCAACCACCTTCCTGGCTTCCCTCCTTCTATATATATCCTCTGTTGTACCTGGAACAGTGTTTTTTTTTTCTTTTTGCTCCTGTTGTTAGGGTTTCTTTATACCTCCCTACTACCGTCTCCTATTCTTTTCTATCTATTTCCAACCCCAATCTACAAAGCACTGTTCTGCTTCCTCTTCTTTCTTTCTCATCTCTTCTTCCTCTTTCTTTGCTATTCTCTCTTTACAAATACCTTGCAATATCCCCTTGAAAGCATCCCAGACCATCCCTTCCAAAGTTGTTCCATCATTAATCTCAAAGTATGCTTTTATCTTATCCCCTACCTCCCTATCCTCTCCCCATACCTCTATCCAAAATGGGTCTATTCTCATACTTGTCTGGTGTATTTTTCTATTTACCATTTGGAGCATTAGCGGTGTGTGATCTGATATACTCTGCAACTTGTATTTTATGCCCTTTATCCATGGCATAATCTCGTTGTCCCCAATTATGATATCTATATGTTATAATGTTTCCTTAGATTTATTATAACATGAATAAATTCTTGATTCTGGGTTCCTCTCTCTCTCTCTCCAATAATCCATCCATCCTAGTTCTTCCATCATTCTCTTCAATCCCGTTGTTCCACCACTAAGATTTTTATCCCACAGTGAGTGAGTTTCAGCATCCCCCATTGATATGTAACAAATGGTCCCCATATTTGAGGGACAAATTGATAAGGGCTGACATAGGTTCCATGAAGAAATCCAAACAAACATTTCTGAGTACAAGGAAATGTGGCACGTTTCCGTGCCTTAACTGCACACAATGCAGTAATGTCATTAAGGGAGACAAAATTGAACATCCCTATTCTGGAAAAAAGTTTCAAATAAAAGGTTACTACACATGCCAATCCAAGAATGTAGTCTATTTGATTAAATGTCCTTGTGGTCTCCTATACGTTGGGGAAACTACCCAGCGTGTAGGGGATCACATCAATAGACATAAGTCTAGCTTTAGATGTGTAAACCATGCAGTAGAATAGGGAAAAGATCAGTGCAGGCACTGCACGCTATTATTTACTAGCAGTCTTGGTATGGGAGCTCAGACGGTAGAGGTGTCAGCTTATCGGGCGGTGTTCATTTGCAGAAAATCACAGCATATGAATACTGTTCAGTATATGGGAGAACAAAGGCACTCACCCAGCGCTGTGAACAAACTTCTTCTATAATTCATATGATACATATCATAGCAGGATAGCGGTGGCTGCCGCGGCGAGTGCAGGACGCCAGTGTGTAAGATTGCTGGTGACAGCTGTTTCCTTCCCAGAAGAACTTCAACGGACCATTTCCCCTGACCTGTGCACTCCTCTGACTAGCATTAGATGTGCCAACCTGATTGTCACGATCACACCCTATCGGTACAGCTAAGACGCTAGAAAGAGTGTGATGGTGCAAGGGTTAAGGCCACCAGACCTCTGGGTATCCACTACTAGTCCCAGCAAGTCACCAAATTAACCCTTAGATAAACGTGTTTCCACAAGAGCTGCCTTCAGAAAGGTGAGCTCCTATATTTAGAGATCAAAGACCAGAGCTGATTAATTAAACATTTAATCTGATAAAAGGTATCACAGTGCTATGCATAAAAATACAGGAACAAATTACGTACAGTTACAAAAATATGAAAGAGTTTGGCAAGGCAAGTTCAGAAAACAAAAGATGAAGTTCTTACAGCATGATGATATCGCAGTCCATGAGAGTGAGTTCCAGCTGTTCTTAGGATGGTCTTGTCAGCTTGTTGCACAGCATTGAACAACAGTTGAGTCCAGCATTTTAAGTCTTATCTGCTTCTTTGGAGGGAAACTCCATTCCCCCCCCTCCCCTCTGATCCCACCAGGTGGGGCATCTCTCTTCCTGACCCCTTATCTCTTTGATCATATGATGAGACCAGAGTGCATGACTTCAAAGGAGATGCAAACAAACAGCCAGACCCCCCAATAAAATGCAATACACAAAAAACAAAGGATACACTGTCTGAATGACCCCTCACCCATGTCTTATAAAACACATGTATGTTTCCATAATCAGGCCTTGGGCCGGACACTGATGCTTTCCATCCCTTATCATGTTAAGGAGAAAGGGCATAACATAGCCCAACTCAGGTACCAGGTGATTGATGAGGTACTCCCACCTAGGTGAGGAGGTGACATAAAGAAATTGCTCCTTAAAAAAGAGGCATAGGACATTGGCTGGATTTGTCTGGGCCCCAGCCTATGCCCTCTTATTGACTACCCCATGGCCTGCATGCATCTGCCAACCCTGCTTGACTGACATCAACTAGATAAAGAGAAGATCGGCTGTTCTTAGCTGGGCTCTTGCTGTGATGAGGAACACCCCTTGGACACATGAGCTGCCTTTACAAATGGAAAGGACTATTAAAATAAAAATAGTATGCCTGGAATCCTGGTGTCTAGCTCTATCAAGCCAAGTCTCAACTGACAAGTCAGATGCAAGATGTTGGTTTATGCTGCAATATTATTTTGTCCTAGGTATAATTTAGAGGCTGTATATAGGTAGACATAAGGGCTTCATTGTAACACCACAAGCTCAGACTACTGTTTCCCTACCTTACCAAGATATGAGAGATGGGGGTCTTACTCCAGTGCCAATACTACACAAGATAGCTACTGTTTAACTAATAGCCTTGATCCCCCTACCCCTATTTACATGTGTATGGCCAGTTATATGTTTATTAGACAAAGGAGAGCTCACAATGAAATTAACCATGTTAAATTTGAATGATCCATGTGTCCCCTGATATCTGCTGTCAGTAGACATTCAGGATGCCTAAACAAGCATTAGACTGTCAGCCAACAATGCTTTACATTATATAAACATTACATTTTAACCAATAAAGCATTACAAACCTCCAGTGTTATTATTAAACTCATGAGTAGATATGGCATTTATTTATTTTTCATTTTTAACAAGCAGCAAATCATTTATAATCATTTAGGAGGCTACTAATTTAGCTATGCTTTCAAAGGGAAGAAAATAAATAATATATTTGAACGTAAGTAGTTCCTGCTTTATTTCCTGAATTTTTACAGAACACTTATACAATCACATTATCATTAGTAATAAAGAACCCAAGGATTTATCATTAAAATGTAAAATCCCATTATAACCAAGACCAAAAAAGATAAATAATATCGGGCATGTTTGACAAAAATCTGTGAGTTTTATTAGTTATTATCCATGTGAAAGATCTTCTCTCATGTATAAATAGATGTAAAACTGAATAAATAATGTGCATTTTATTTTAAGTCAGGGAATAACCTTTTTTCATCTTTAATTTAACTAATGTGAAAAATAAAAGTATAAAAAAGCTGGAGAGAGAGGTCAGGCAATAAATAAGTTACATGTATTAGTGGCATTGTTAGGTGAAGTCAATGCCATGAAATATAATACATGCATTAAACCCTTGTTCCCACTGCTACCTCCCCCCCCCCCCCATTTTGGCTTTGGGCACCCCTTGGAAAAAAAATTAGTAGGACACCCTTACCGAATAATCAGTTATTCTCTTTTTTTTTTTTCTTCCCCATCTGGCACAGGATATCATGGAACCTGCAGTACAAGCATATTAGTATTCGGCTCTCCCCCTTTCCTTACAAATGACTCCAGCCACCTCCAAAGGGGGAGATTTATCAAAACCTTAGCAGAGGAAAAGTTGCCCAGTTGCCCATAGTAACCAATCAGCTTGCTTCTTTCATTTTTAACAAGGCCTTTGCAAAATGAAATAAGAAATCTGATTGGAAGCAACTTTTCCTTTGCACAGGTTTTGATTAATCTCCCCAAATGTCTCTAGCCCCCCCCCAGCCCCCATACACAAGCTCACACAATGCCTCCTGCATTACCCCACACAGTGACAGAGAGGTGTACATGGGAGACAGGGGTGTAGAGGGGTGTACATGGGTGACAGAGGGGCATACAGGGGTATGCCTTTGTCAGCGCTGCCCCTGCTTTTTCCATCCATCCACATCATTCTTCTGAGGGACCAGCGAGAATCCAAAGTCCAGAGCTGCTCCACAGGAGAGGGAGAATAAACGAGGATTGGAGCAGCAGCATCATCCATCCCAGCACTGACACAGACTTCCCGCCTGGCCTGCACGCCTATGACTCACAGGTGTGCAGGCCTGGGCATAAAAATCACAAAATGTTAGCGCCATACTTCCCACCAGAGTGTCCTGGCACCCTCGTTGGGAATCAATGCCTCAGTGTAATGTGTGCTGGACCCCCCTTGCGCCCCCTTGCAACACCAAACCTGAGGCAATCGCCTCACTCGCCTCATCAGAGCTACAGCCCTGATTACAAAACAAACAAGTGCAAAAAACACAAACTTCAAAAAGCATAAAAATCTGTGATTAAAGGGCTATCCAAAAAGAGATAGTATTATATGTGACAAGGTCATTAAGGGTGGATTTAAAAGGGAAGCAGTTTAAGTTGCAGACATTTCTGCAACAGTCCATTCCATAAACCTGAGTGAGGGGAACTCTGAGGACAATGCGCTCCAGTACACTTACCGGTGTGTACTTTTGGCTGGCCTTTCACAGTATCTAGGCCCTTAAGACTTCAACAGGAGCAAAATAGTACACCACTTAGATGTACATATGTGGTATGCACTTATGAGGGGAGGATAATGCGCTCCAGTACACTTAAAAAAATATTTGTGTACAACACCAGCCGGTGTGTACTTTTGGCTGGCCTTTCACAGTATCTAGACCTTTAAGACTTTAACAGGAACAAAATAGTACTCCACTTAGATGTACATATGTGGTATGCACTTATGAGCGGAGGACAATGAGCTCCAGTATGCTTAAAACAGTATTTGTGTACAACACCAGCTGGTGTGTACTTTTGGCTGGCCTTTCACAGTATCTAGGCCCTTAAGACTTTAACAGGAACGTATATGGTGTGCACTTAGGAGGGGAGGACAATGCGCTCCAGTAGGCTTAAAACAGTATTTGTGTACAACATCAGCCGGTGTGTACTTTTGGCTGGCCTTTCACAGTATCTAGGCCCTTAAGACTTTAACAGGAACGTATATGGTATGCACTTAGGAGGGGAGGACAATGCGCTCCAGTAGGCTTAAAACAGTATTTGTGTACAACATCAGCCGGTGTGTACTTTTGGCTGGCTTTTCACAGTATCTAAGCCCTTAAGACTTTAACAGGAACAAAATAGTACACCACTTAGATATACGTATGTGGTATGCACTTATGAGCGGAGGACAATGAGCTGCAGTACGCTTAAAACAGTATTTTTGTACACCAGCTGGTGTGTTCTTTTGGCTGGCCTTTCACAGTATATAGGCCCTTAAGACTTTAACAGGAACAAAATAGTACACCACTTAGATGTACTTATGTGGTATGAATTTTTGAGGGGAGCACAATGCGCTCCAGTACGCTTAAAAAAGTATTTGTGTACAACACCAGCAGTACATACCAGTGCACTTTCTCAATCTCACTCACTCTCTCAATCTCACTCCCTTCCCTATCAGTGCTTCTAGGCAGGATTTGGGCTTGAGGCGAATCGCTGCTGTTTTGTGCAACACACTGCTCTCTGTCCCTCTCTGTAATAGAACACTGTAGTGACTGGGAGGTGATTCTCTGCTGTAAAAATGCTTTTCTGTGCAACACACACTGCTCTTTGTCCCGCTTTCTGTGCAACAGAACGCTGATGTGACTGGGAGATGAATCGCTGCTGGAAAAATGCTTTTCTGTGCAACACACAGCACTGTCTGTCCCTCTCTATCTCTCTGCAATAAAAGGCTGAAGTGACTGGCCGCAATATGGCTGCCATTATATAGGGCTGTGACATCACAGGGGTGGCTGGCTGCTTATAGGCTGCATGCTGCATGTGATTCAGGGTCATCCCGCCTACCCTTGCTACCGCCTTCCCAGGATTCCTTGCCCAATGTCCTCACATGTGGATCTGCTATTTTAGATGCCCTGGAGCCTGGACCACACTAAATGGAGTTTAATTAAGCTATTCACATGATCAAATTGGCGTTACATTCACCTTCTTTGCGAATCAAATTTTTCCTGAAATTCATAACTAATTCAGATTTGTCAGATTCGATTCGCTCATCCCTAAAAGAGACCAAAAGCAAAATGGTGAAAAACAGTGTGTGAACAGAAAAACTGCTGAAATATGCTGAAAATGGGATTTAAAAACCATTGTGTGAACAAAGCCTCACAGAGCTTATATGTGCGAAAAGGAGACAGGCTGAAGCTGCATCTCATAGTAATGCTGAAGAGACTTTGCAGTGTGAGTTAAGAACACTTAGGCCAGGTTCACATGGCAAAATATCCATACAGAATTCTGCATGAATCTTCTGCATAGACATTTTGTAGCAACTGAGTTCTCATTGATTTCAGTGGGATTCTGCTGCTCTGTTCACACAGCAGAATTTCCTTGGCAGCAACATCTGTCGTAGAAATCCTGAAATCCTGATTTCCTAGCAGTCCTACGCTGGCATGTTCTGTGGTGCTCCGCTGTTTGTGGAATGTCCGCACAGAGATTTTCCTTGTGGACATTCCACTGTGTGAACATAGCCTTACATAGGACTCTGAACAAAGGTCATATGTTGAGATACCATCTCTCTGTCTCTGCAAAGTCAGTGGCATCATGGGAAATATAGGCTGCAGTAGGAGCGCATATCAAAGTTTATAAAGGAATCAGAATATCAGACAATCAATAAAAGGAACATAAAATGAAAAAGGTAAACACATTGCATACACAATAGCCCTTATATTATTCGCTAATAATAGTCCATGCTGCACGTTATAATATAAAATGCTTACTAAAACTAAGTATTGTACCTCTATTTTCAATACTGCACTAATGTCAAAAACACAGAAGTGAAAGTGTAAGAACCAAAAGTAGGGTTGTGGTAACAGATATTGGTACACTATTCAGAATGAAAGAACATTTTATTAACCCCTTAAGGACTCAGCCCATTTTCACCTTAACGACATTTTTGTTTTTGCACTTTGTTTTTTTTCCTCCCACCCCTAAAAATCATAACGCTTTATACTTTGCACCTGTGGACCCATATAAGGGCTTGTTTTTTTGCATCACCAACTGTACTTTTTAATGACATCACTTATTTTATAACATAATCTTTGGTGAAACAAAAAAATATATATTTGTGGGGTGAAATAAAAAAAAACATGGCTTTTTGCAAATTTTTAGGGCTTCCGAAACGGGAGTGCAGTGTACCTTTCTGTAAAAATTACACCTTATCTTTATTCTGTAGGTACATACGGTTACAAGGATACCCAATTTATGTAGATTTTATTTTATTTTACTACTTTTAAAAATTATAACTACATGCACCAAAATTAGTATGTTTAAAATTGTCATCATCTGACCCCTATAACCTTTTTATTTTTCCGCATACGTGGCTATATGAGGGCTCATTTTTTTGTGCCGTGATCTTTAGTTTTTATCAGTACCATTCTTGTTTTGACTTTTTGATAGCTTTTTATAAATTTTTTTATGGTATAGGAAGTGACCAAAAATGCACTTCTTACGTCTATGCCATTGACCGTGTGGTTTAGCTAACCTTTACATTTACACACAGCAGTACCACATATGAATATTTTTATTACATTATTTTATTTAAAAATTGGAAATGGGGGGGGGGGATTTAAACTTTTATTAGGGGAGAGGCTTATTCACATTTAATAACTTTTTTTTTTTACTCTTTAGTCCCCACTTTAGTCCCCATAGGGGGCTATACCATGGAATCTTTGATTGCATATACTGTTCAATGCTGTGCCATAACATAACATTGATCAGTATTTTCGGTGCTCTGCTGCTCCAGCCTGCATGGTAGGCTTGGAGCAATAGAAGACTGATCGGATGGCGAGAAGGCAGCTAAGGGCCCTCTGGCCATCCTTTCAGCTGATCAGGACACCGCGATTTTGTTTAAAAAAAAACTTTCCTAATTAATGTTTAAATCACCTCCTTTTTTCCATTTTTCAAAATATATAATGTAAACAAAACAAAAAACTATATGTGGCACGTGCGGAAATGTCCAACTTTTTGTGCTTTTTTACTTTAATTTTCACAGGCACTGTGGGAGGAGCGGGTAGGAGATGTACAGGAGGGTGACAAGCTTGTCACCCGCACACACATCTTCCACCCACGCAACACTACTACAACTCCCAGCATGTCCTTACTGTAAGGACATGCTGGGAATTGTAGTTGTGTGGCACGGGGGGGGAGGGGTAGTCTGTTAGATGGGTGGCGGATGATAAGCTTGTCACCTACCAGTGCTGCATGACTACTTACTGTAAGGGCATGCTGGGAGTTGTAGTCATACAGTGGGGCAGGTGACAATCTTGTCACCCACTAGAACTTCTCCCCCCAGCCCTGCTGCATGACTACAACTTTCATTATGTCCTTACTGTAAGGGCATGCTGGGAGTTGTATTCATGTGGTGTGGTGCAGGCGGGAAATGTGCTGGTGGGTTACAATAAAGGTGCTAACCTATTTTCCTTGTTTTTTTTCCTTTTCATTTCAGATCCGTGTATCCTGTGGACTACGACAATGACCATCATTTTTTTTTGTTTAATTTGTTTTAGTTTTTTTTTGGAATCAAAGTTTTTTAAACATGTTGTTTTTTTTTATTTACTTTACAGGCTTGGTAGTGGAAGCTATCTTATATATGGAATCCATTACTGAGCCGGGCTTAGCATTAGCACCAAAAAACAGCTAGCGCTAACCCCTAATTATTACCCCAGTACTCACCGCCACAGAGGTGCCGGGAAGAGCTGCTACCAACAGGCTGGCATTAACAGGCTGGCATTATTTAGGCTCAGGAGGGCCAGTGACAATGGTCCCCGCACACCCTGGTAACATCAGGCTGTTGCTGCTTGGTTGGTGTTTGGCTGAGAATTAAAATATGGGGAACCCTTTGCATTTTTTTCCCCATAAATAATTAAATAATAAAAGAAAGACGCATAGGGTTCCCTGTATTTTTATTTTCAGCCAGATACCAACCAAGCAGCAACAGCCTGACATTACCAGGTTGGGTGAGGACCATTGTTACTGACCCTCCCCAGCCTAAATAACACCAGCCTGTTACTGCCTAGGCCCAGGAGTTCCATTATTGACACGCCGGGCCTGTTGGTACCGGCTCTTTCGGGCACCTCTGTGGCTGTGGGTACCTGGGTAATAATTGAGGGTTAGCACTAGCTGTTTTTGGGGAAAACACTAAGCCCAGGCTTAGTAATGGACTCCATCTATAAGACGGCTTCCACTGTAAAGTAAATAATAAAAAAAACACATTTAAAAAACTTTTATTCCCAAAAACACTCCCCCACATGCCCTTGTTACAAAATGTTGTTAATATTAAACAAAAAACGCTGCTCATTGTAGTCCACCAAGTCTGAAGTAGCCCACAGGATAGAAAAATCTGAAATGAAAGGGGAAAAAAAATGGGTTAGTACAGTAAGGGGGGAAAAAAATGGTAAAAAAATGTAATAAACACACATACATTTTTTTGGCTTATGTGTACTAAGAAAATGGCATTCCAAAGTGATTTTATTGGTTTTTGCTTTCGTGAGCCAAATTTATCCCTGTGACAGTATGATAAATGTGTCACCATAAGCAAAAAAAAACAAAAAATGCCTAAAGAACTCGCTTAGGGTGCATGCACACCATGGTTTTGTTATACAGTTCCCATATACGGTTTCAAGTTAAAAAACCGTATGGAACTGTATAGAAAACTGTATGCATTGACTTAACATTGTAAACTGTATGTCAAATGCATCATCCGGTTTAGTCTGTTTTGCATCATGTACGGTTTTGTCCATTTTTTACCCGAACCCAAAACTGTAGTCTACCACATTTCTTGGTCTGGGTGAAAAACTGTATTAAACCGTATACGTATTTTTTTTTTTTTTACATGGGAGTCAATGGGAACCGTACAGAACTGTATGTGCGTACGGTTCCATCAGGTTTTCACCATACGGTTTTTGACTTTGTACAGTTTTTTTTCTTGGAATTTCAATCAAACAAGTGAAACCTTTATTTGAACCTTTATTCAAAATGGAGTGAAAAGTTAAAAACGTATACGTCTTTTCTTAAAAAACGGATGCAACCGGACATCATTTTTCAAACCGTATATGGTTTTCAACCGTATATGGGTTAATATTTGTACACACTTTTTGATACAGTTTAGTCAGGTTTTGAGGAATAAGTTTTTTGTCAAAAACCTGATACAGTAACTGTATTGCAAAAACGGGGTGTGCATGCACCCTTACTAAAGCAAACAATGATAAATGTCCCCCCATTATGTTTATAAAACTGCATGTCAATAGTGTAAACATAATAAAATACCAAAGTCCAGAATTGCTGATTTTTGGTTACTTCATATACCAGAAAATGAATGAAAAGCCTCATAATAATGAAAAAAGCCTCATTGAATTAATGATCTTCATACATCCCCATATATATTGAAAAAAAAAGTTATAGGGGTCAGAAGAGGACAATTTTAACCCCTTAAGGACCAAGGGCGTACAGGTACGCCCTTGGTCCTGCTCTCCTGATATAATGCGGGGTTACACAGTAACCCCGCGTCATATCATGGCGAGCCCGGCGTCATAGTGAAGCCGGGACCCGCCTCTAATAGCGTGCAGTGCCGATCGCGGCGCCGCGCGCTATTAACCCTTTAGCCGCGCGCCCAGAGCTGAGCCGCGCGGCTAAAAGTGAAAGTGAAAGTGGCCGGCTAGCTCAGTCGGGCTGTTCGGGATAGCCGCGGCTAATCGCGGCATCCCGAACAGCTGACAGGACAGCTGCCTCCTCGCTGTCCGATCGCTGAATGACTGCTCAGTGCCTGAGATCCAGGCATGAGCAGTCATGTGGCAGAATCGTTGATCACTGGTTTCTTATGAGAAACCAGTGATCAGCATAGGAGATCAGTGTGCGCAGTGTTATAGGTCCCTATGGGACCTATAACACTGCAAAAAAAAGTGAAAAAAAAGTGAATAAAGATTATTTAACTCCTCCCCTATTAAAAGTTTGAAACACCCCCCTTTTCCAATAAAAAAAAAACACAGTGTAAATAAAAATAAACATATATGGTATCACCGCGTGCGGAAATGTCCGAATTATAAAAATATATCATTAATTAAACCGCTCGGTCAATGGCGTGCGCGCAAAAGAAATCCAAAGTCCAAAATAGTACATTTTTGGTCACTTTTTATATAATTTAAAAATGAATAAGTCCTATCAATGCAAAAATGGTACCGTTAAAAACTTCAGATCACGGCGCAAAAAATGAGCCCCCATACTGCCCCATACACGGAAAAATAAAAAAGTTATAGGGGTCAGAAGATCACAATTTTAAATGTATTAATTTTCCTGCATGTAGTTATGATTTTTTCCAGAAGTCCGACAAAATCAAAGCTATATAAGTAGGGTATAATTTTAATCGTATGGACCTACAGAATAAATATCAGGTGTCATTTTTACCGAAAAATGTACTATGTAGAAACGGAAGCCCCCAAAAGTTACAAAACAGCGTTTTTTTTTCAATTTTGTCGCACAATGATTTTTTTTCCTGTTTCTCCGTAGATTTTTGGGCAAAATGACTGACGTCATTACAAAGTAGAATTGGTGGCGCAAAAAATAAGCCATCATATGGATTTTTAGGTGCAAAATTGAAAGAGTTATGATTTTTTTAAGGCAAGGAGCAAAAAACAAAAATGCAAAAACGGAAAAACCCCCGGTCCTTAAGGGGTTAAGCATACTAATTTTCTTACAAAAAGTTATCATTTTATAATCTTTATAAATAGTACAATAAAAGAAAAACCTATATAAATTGGGTATCTTTGTAATAATATTGACCTACAGAATAAAGATAACATGTTATTAACAGATAACATGTTATTTGGCCTAACCATTGATTATGTGGTAAAATGTTCATCGGACACTTATCCTCTCTGCTCTAGATAAGGGATAAATTATCCTGAACCACAGTATTCCTTTGAATAGAAAAAGGATAACTTTCATGATTGTTCACAAGCATATACTCATTTTGTAAATGTTGCCCAATGTGAAGGAAAACCCAGTTACAACTATTGATACTATAACTAAATACTTTTGTTATTTTATAATATCTTCTTTAAAAATATATATTTTTTATGTTATTGCATTATGATACAGGCAGGGAACATTTATATGGCATAAAGTAACTTGAGGGCTAGGATGCTTTAAACTAATAACTTGTTGCCAGTTTATGGACAGAGTACAGCATCCATCTGACAGTAACATTATCCCATAGTCATTACTGACTTCTATACTTCAGTATAAAAATAGACAAAGAGAACCTCTTAAGTGGGAGCAGATGGTGTAATTAACTAGACTGTACACAGTTGGAAGATGACATAAAAAGATCTCCTTTGTTCTTTTCTGCCAGATAGAAGAAAAACGCTCAAATTGCCAAATAGAAATTGTTTTTAATATGGAGCTTAATCTAGACTTGGAAGAAGTAACAAACACATTGAAAGCATTGCCACGTACTTCTGTTATAGTTTACTTGATTTATTTCTGTACATCATTTCAATATTAGCGATTATTAGCGACTTGTATTTCCTGTCTGCCGTGCACTGACAGTTTTTACACCATTGCAGACAGTGAATTCCATTATTTATAATAGCATAAATATCCTCTTTAATACACAATTCCTGAGAGGGAATCCAAGAGAGCTGTTAACAGCTGCCACAAGCCTTTCAAATTAAAATGGCATAGATCTATTGAATTTATTACTGTCTATTAATTTTAATGTTCAAAGATAGTAGGACAAGTACTATAAAAGCACATGAGGTTTACCCAGAAAATTAAAGGGGTGCTCAGGCCCTAATACATCTTATCCCCTATCCAAAGGATAGGGGATAAGATTTCTCATCGCCAGGGTCCAGCCGCTGGGGACCTCCGCAATCTGTCATTCAGCACCCACCTTTGCCAGCTCTCCACAGCGCTGGAGGCTCAGAGTGTGCAGCGTGACGACCATGGGGCCGGAGTATCATGATGTTATGCAAGTCTATGGGAGGGGGCGTGATGGACCCCGCGATCAGACATCTTATCCCCTATCTTTTGCATAGGGGATAAGATGTATTAGGGGCAGAGTACCCCTTTAAGGGTCTTTCAAGGCATTTTATTAGAATAGAAAGTTAAAATTGGAATTTTTCAACAAGAAACAAAACAAAAAAAAAAAAACAACTAAACAATTTAATACTGAGACAGTGGGGCAAAAACAATATTTTTTCAGCCATATATTGTGTAAGTTTTCCCACTTCAAAAGATGAGAGAGGCCTGTAATTTTCATGATAGTACACCTCAACTATGAGAGACATAATGAGAAAAAAAAAAAACATAAAATCACATTGTCTGATTTTTAAAGAATTTATTTTTAAATTATGGTGGAAAATAAGTGTTTGGTCAATAATAGAGATGAGCAAATTTTAGAAAAATTTGATTCGGCCGATTCACCGAATTTTCTGAAAAAAATCAGTTTGGTCCGAATTCATTTGCAGAGAATCTGTATTAAAAATGGCTATTTCTGGCCTAAAGAGAGCATCAATAGGGGTCACACAAAGGGTGTGTGCTGGGTTAGTGAAATAATACTGTTATTTAGTAAAACATGCATATTAGAAGAGTCGCTATTCACAGAGAATCACTGTCACAGAGCATCACAATGACAGAGCCTGGAGGTGGCATCAGCATGAGGTGACCATATAGTGGCTGAATGACACAGTTTGGAGGTGGTGGCAGCATGAGGACGGTGAATACAATACATGTTTTGGAAGTATTTATTTTGTATTACTTTCTACATAAAAGCAAGTTTATAAAGAATTTCGTTGCTCCGAGTGTGTCTATTTTTGAAGGCAGCATGAGGAGACCATATAGTGCCTGAATGACACAGCGTGGGGGTGATGGCAGCATGAGGAGACCATATAGTGGCTGAATGATGCAGCCTGGAGGTGGCAACAGCCTGATGAGACCATAGGGCCTCACAATTGAAAAGATTAAATATATTTTTTAACAATTAAATTGAAGAATTCAAATAGATGAACCTGAAAATTTTAATTAAATGTGCCAGCAGCATGATGAGACCACATGGTTGTACAGTGACACAGCCTGGAGGTGGCAGCAGCATGAGGAGACCATATAGTGGCTGAATGACACAGCGTGGAGGTGATGGCAGCATGATGAAACCATATAGTGGTTGAATGACACATCTTGGAGGTGACAGAAGCATGAGGAAACCATATAGTTGCAGAATAAGACAGCCTGGAGTTGGCAGCAGCAAGAGCAGACCATATTGTGGCTGAATGACACAGCCTGGAATTGGCAGCAAGAGGAGACCATTTAGTAGTTGAATGATATAGCGTGGAGATGGCAGCAGCATGAGACCATATAGTAGCTGAATGACCCAGCCTGGAGGTGGACACGGCATGTCGAGACCATAGGGCCTCACAATTGATAAGATTAAAGATATTTTTTAACATTTAAATTGAAGATTTCAAATAGATGAACCTAAAAAGTTTAATTAAATGTGCCAGCAGCATGAGGAGACCACATGGATTTAAAGTGACACAGCCTGGAGGTGGGGCAGCATGAGGAGACCATATAGTGGCTGAATGACACAGCCTGCAGTTGGCGGCAGCATGAGGAGACCATATAGTGGCTGAATGACAGCCTAGAGTAGGCGACAGCATGAGGAGACCATATAGTGGCTGAATGACACAACGTGGAGGTGGCAGCAGCATGAGGAGACCATATAGTGGCTGAATGACCCAGCCTGGAGGTGGCAACAGCCTGACAAGACCATAGGGCCTCACAATATATGGCGGTACAGTGACATAGCCCATAGGGCCTCACAATATGGCGGTACAGTGACACAGCCTGGAGGTGGCGAAAACATGAAGAGACCATATAGTGGCTGAGTGACACAGCCTGGAGTTGGCGGCAGAATAAGGAGACCATATAGTAGCTGAATGATACAGCGTGGAGTTGGCGGCAGCATGAAGATACCATATAGTGGTTGAATGGCACAGCCTGGAGGTATCAGAAGCATGAGGAGACCATATAGTTGCCATATGAGACAGCCTGGAGGTGGCAGCAGCATGAGGAGAACATGTGGTGGCAGAATGAGACAGCCTGGAGGTGGCATCAGGAGTTCTGAAAGTGACCTGATGACATAGTGGGGCGGTGGGTGGCAATACCAGTACCCGGTGACGAAGGTGGGTAAAAAAAAGGAGAACTTGACATCAGATGTGTGGCAGGATCAGAATAGTAGCTGAGACAGGTAGGCAGAAGCAAACAGTCTCTTTTGTAAGTGTTAGTGTGCACAAGTAAGTATTGAGGATTTGCATAATGTAAAACTTAACTTTTGATAATATTCTTAGGATAAAATATATGTACCCACATCTTTTTGGAAATCAAACAAAAGGAAAGGTGTGCAAAAAACACCATGTGCCACCTACACCACCAAGTATTGATGTGATGCAAAGACCTCTAAAAGGTGGAAGGGAACAACAGATGGTTAATTGTAAGGGGGTATAAATTTCCCCTGTAAGGCCCTACTGTCGCATTATTAATTCCCTTTTTGCCCTAAAAATGGGAGTCCCACACAGTAACTGCCCTTTTTAAGACGAGTAATACATTTCTCAAAAAGGCAGGTGGCGGTAAAAAATTCCCCTGTAAGGCCCTACTAAAAAGGGCATCCCCAAACAGGAAACTCTCCCTATTTCCACCTAAAAACCCTGGGAAATGGCAGTGTTTGTAGGTGGAAATAGGGAGGGGTTCCTGTGTGGGGCAGCCCTTTTTAGGGCGAATAATGCTTGCCAAGAAGGGAATTAATGATGCGAGAGTAGGGCCTTACAGGGGAAATTTTTACCCCCACCAGTTACAATGGACCATATATTGTTCCCTTCCACCTTTTAGAGGTCTTTACATCACATCTATACTTGGTGGTCTAGATGGCACATTTTTTTTGCACACCTTTCCTTTTGTTTGATTTCCTAAAAATGTTGGGTACATATATTTTATCCTAAGAATATTATTAACCCCTTAAGGACTCAGCCCATTTTGGCCTTAAGGACTCAGACAATTTCATTTTTACGTTTTCATTTTTTCCTCCTCGCCTTCTAAAAATCATAACTCTTTTATATTTTCATCCACAGACTAGTATGAGGGCTTGTTTTTTGCGCGACCAGTTGTCCTTTGTAATGACATCACTCATTATATCATAAAATGTATGGCGCAACCAAAAAACACTATTTTTGTGGGGAAATTAAAACGAAAAACGCAATTTTGCTAATTTTGGAAGGTTTTGTTTTCACGCCGTACAATTTCTGGTAAAAATGACATGTGTTCTTTATTCTGAGGGTCAATACGATTAAAATGATACCCATTATTATATACTTTTATATTATTGTTGCGCTTAAAAAAAATCACAAACTTTTTAACCAAATTAGTACGTTTATAATCCCTTTATTTTGATGACCTATAACTTTTTTATTTTTCCGTATAAGCGGCGGTATGGGGGCTCATTTTTTGCGCCATGATCTGTACTTTTTTTTGATACCACATTTGTATATAAAAAACTTTTAATACATTTTTTATAATTTTTTTTTTAATAAAATGTATTAAAAAAGTAGGAATTTTGGACTTTTTTAATTTTTTTTCGTTCACGCCGTTCACCGTACGGGATCATTAACATTTTATTTTAATAGTTCGGACATTTACGCACGCGGCGATACCAAATATGTCTATAAAAAATGTTTTTTACGCTTTTTGGGGGTAAAATAGGAAAAAACGGACGTTTTACTTTTTTATTGGGGGAGGGGATTTTTCACTTTTTTTTTACTTTTACTTTTACATTTTTTTTTACACTTGAATAGTCCCCATAGGGGACTATTCATAGCAATACCATGATTGCTAATACTGATCTGTTCTATGTATAGGACATAGAACAGATCAGTATTATCGGTCATCTCCTGCTCTGGTCTGCTCGATCACAGACCAGAGCAGAAGACGCCGGGAGCCGCACGGAGGAAGGTGAGGGGACCTCCGTGCGGCGTTATGAATGATCGGATCCCCGCAGCAGCGCTGCGGGCGATCCGATCGTTCATTTTAATCGCGAACTCCCGCAGATGCCGGGATCTGTATTGATCCCGGCACCTGAGGGGTTAATGGCGGACGCCCGCGAGATCGCGGGCGTCGGCCATTGCCGGCGGGTCCCTGGCTGCGATCAGCAGCCGGGATCAGCCGCGCATGACACGGGCATCGCTCCGATGCCCGCGGTTATGCTTAGGACGTAAATGTACGTCCTGGTGCGTTAAGTACCACCTCACCAGGACGTACATTTACGTCCTGCGTCCTTAAGGGGTTAAAAGTTAAGTTTTAGCTAATGCATATCCTGAATACTTACTTGTGGTCTGATGCGGATGAATATCTGTAACTGGGGAGCAGCACCTTACATCTGTTTTGCAGTATCCACATTTGTGAAGTGTTGGTGTGGCACCATGATCAATCTGTCTGATGCGTCAGGCATTGGTGGGTTGAAATCCTGGCTGATCCATGCCTGATTCATCTTCACTAAACACCAGCTCTGATGGCACACTACTGGCTGGGCAGGACAGCTCTTTAGATGCGGTCACAAATCAAGTTTGGCTGCCCAGAAGTCCAGCGGATCTGCAAGGTGTGTTGGCATGGTCATGTCCAGGTATGCCACCACCTGCTGGTTCAGGTTCTGCTCCAGGTCTACCTGCTGCTGATTAGCTTTCTTCACCCGCATAGTGTAGCAACTACTCATCAGCGACTGTAGACTCCGGCTTCTAAGGGAGCTGGTACTACTCCTGCCACCACACCCCTCCCCAGCAGCCACTGCAATGGAAGGTGAGCGCAGAGTGCCACCCGAGTCAGACCTGCAAGAGGATGGATGATGGCGCAGATAGGCATCGGTCAACTGACTACGTAGGATGTCTATACAGTAGGTCAGTTTGTCCTCCATCTAAGTGGGTGTAAAGGCCCCCATTTTGTGCCGGTAGCAAGGGTCCAATGAGGTGAAGAGCCAGAAGTCATCCCACTGCCGAATGGTGACAGTTCAGCGGTCCCTACGCAAGCAAGTGAGCATGCATCGTGCTATTTGTGCAGGTGACTCGGAAGGACTCCCTTCCTCCATCTCCACTGCATACTCCCACGGTGTGTCTGGGTCCTCTGTCTCACCTTCCTCATAACCCTCTAGCTCCTCCTGCTGCTCCTGCTCCTCCTCTCCTGTCAGATTACTAGAAAAACTGCCCAACTGTGCTCCTCTGTGCCCCTCCCCCTCCTCCTCCAGTTCAGCCTCCACAGGGCTCACATGGCAATTAGATGTAGGTGCCACATCTCCAGTGTCCTGAACAGCCATTGTTTCCTACATGTGTTTTAGTAAATGAAGCAGTGAAATGACGTTGTTCATGCCGTAATCCTGGCGACTGACTAATAATGTGGCTTCCTCAATGCGCCTGAGCAAACAGCAGATGTACCGTATGAGCTGCCACTGGTTGACTATGAAGTTACACAGGGGAGTCCCCCTATCTGCTTGGATCATCAAGAAATTGGCGATTACTTTTCTCTGTTCGTATAGCCGGTCCAACATATGGAGGGGGGAATACAAACGTGTGGAAACATTGCAAATCAGACTATGTTAGGGGATACCGTTCTGAAGCTGCAGCTCTAGTATACTAGTGGATGAAGTGCATGCAAAGTTTTCTTCCCATTGTTAGGATGTCTTGCAGATGGGGGGAACACTTCAGGATCCGCTTGACAACCAGATTGAAAACATGTGCTATGCAGAGCGCATGGCTCAGTCTTCCTTGTTGCAGTACAGACAAGATATTGTTCCCTTTATCGGTCTCCATGGTTCCCATTTCCAGTTTTCTTGATGTAAGCCATGATTAAAATTTTTGTTGAATGACTTTAAGCATGTGAAGAACTGCGTGACACTGCCGTGCCCTGCACACATAGTATGCTGGAGGGGCACTGAAACTTGTCCGTGCAGTGGAGGCTGAGGACATGGTGGAGGATGAGGAGGCAGAGTCGCACACTATCACAGGACCAACGACCTGAGAGTGTGAAGGCGGAAGCGGAGTGACCTGTCCAAGTTGCTGTTGTAGCTGTGCAGGAACCACATTCACCCAGTGGGCCGTAAAGGAAATGTGTTGTCCCTGACCGTAGTTACAGCTCCACACGTCGGGCGCTGTCGTGCACTTTGGTACACACCGACAGGCTCAAGGACTGGCCCACCTTCTCTTCCACCAAAATTGTGCAGGGCTGGTACTGCCTTCTTTGCAAAGAAATTACGGCTTGGCACTCTTCGCCTTGGCTCGGCACAAGCCATCAGTTCTCTGAAAGGTGCAGAGTCCACGACTTGAAAAGGGAGGGACTGCAGGACCAGCAAATTGGACAGGAACACATTCAGCTTCTGTGCTGCTGGATGAGTGGGAGCATACTGTTGTCTCTTGGACATGGCTTCGTCGATGGATTGCTGGTGTAATGACTGACTCGAAGTAGGAGGTGCAGGAGCATCTGGAGCGACAGAAGATTGGTTTGACACACAGCTCCCTTCGGCTGAGGTGATTGAGCCTTGGCTGGCTGAAACAGGGAGCGACCTGCCACTGGATGATGCAGCTATAAATGAGCGAATCGAAGCTGAATTGGTTACGAATTTCAGTAAATATTGGATTCGCAATGAATGTAAATATCGTCGCGATTCTATTGCGTGAATCGCTTCATTAAACTCCGGTGCAGGTTCCAGGGCATCAACGCTGGGAGGGCGGGAAGGTAAGGCGGGAAGGGAAGTAGGTGGGATGACCCTGAATCACATGCAGGATGCAGCCTATCAGCAGCCAGTCACCCCTGTGACATATTAAATCTGCCTATTTAATCGGCAGCCATAATTTCGGCTCCTCACTTCATTACGATACACTGCAGAGGGATCATAGGACGCAGAGCATGTGTGTGTGTTACAGCAGAGAAAAGCACATTCCAGTAGCCTTTCACATCCTAGTCACATCAGTGTTCTCGTGGACGGAGAACATTGGTTTTTTCACTGAAAAGGATTTTTTCTGCAGCTGCAGGCATTAACCTCACAGTCACTTTCTTCGGCATAGTATTAAAGAGAGGGGTAGATAGCTGTGTGTTGCCTCATACATTTCAACAACCTGCTTAAACTTCATAAACTTTAGCAGAGGCGGCAGGAATAATTTTTCAGCGCAATTCAGTGTCTTTGTTCCACAAAAAAAATCATCTGATGGTTATACCACACACAGCAGTCCATTCCTAATAGTCTTTGACAGATTGCAATTCTGTGTTTAGTACACAGCTTTTTTTGGCTGCAGCACTGTTGTGTACTGCTGGTATTTTACAAAAACATGTTTTTTTAAGGGTACTGTAGCACATTTTTCTGCCCTCATAAGTGAATAGCGCATATGTAAATCTAAATAGTGTATTATTTTGTACCTGTTTATCTGTCAAGGGCCTACATACTGTGAAAGTACAGACAAAAGTAATCACCGGCTTGTGTTTTACAAAAATACTGAGTTTTTAGGCGTTCTGTAGCGCATTTTTCTGCCCTACTAAGTGCATAACACATACGTACATCTAAGTAGTGTACTATTTGGTACCTGTTAATATGTCAAGGGCCTACATACTGTGAAAGGACAGCCAAAAGTAATCACCGGCTGGTGTTTTACAAAAATACTGAGTTTTTAGACGTACTGTAGTGCATTTTTCTGCCCTCATCAGTGCATACCGCATACGTACATCTAAGTAGTGCACTACTTTGCAACTGTTAATCTGTCAAGGGCCTACATACTGGGAAATTCCAAACAATGGTACTCACGGCTGGTGTTTTACAAATATTACAGAGTTTTTCGGCTCATTGTAGCGCATTTTTCTTCCCTCATTAGTGCATACCACATACGTACATCCAAGTAGTGTACTGTTTTGTACCTGTTAATCTTTCAAGGGTCTACATACTGTAAAAGTACAGACAAAAGTAATCACCGGCTGGTGTTTTACAAAAATACAGAGTTTTTAGGCATACTGTAGCACATTTTTCTGCCCTCATCAGTGCATACCGCATACGTACATCTAAGTAGTGCACTACTTTGCAACTGTTAATCTGTCAAGGGCCTACATACTGTGAAAGGATAGCTATATACGCATATATACGTATTATATACGTATTATACTCCCCCTTATATACGCAATAAGTATGTAAGGTAGAGTAGTGCCAGGATGTGCACAGTGGAGTGGCAGGGGCCTAAATTCATTAGGTGCAGACAGAGGTCGAAGACGAGTAGGGGCGTGTGGCAGCTGGAGTCGCAGCGAGAGGTCTGAGCTCCCGGTGTCAGCTAGTAGTCGTGTCTCGACCAGCAACCCAGCAGCCATGATTGATTGGTACACTCGGTCATCCACTTCATCAAAAGTGACATCCTACACTCCCAGTCAACAGTCGGTGGGTTCCTCTGACTCAACCCTCACTTGGCATGGCCCTCATGCTGCTACTGCCACCTCAAGGCTCTGTCATCGTGCTGCTCTATGGTGTCCTCATGCTATTGCTACCACTTCAAGGCTCTATCATTGTGCTGCCATATGGTCTCCTCATGCTGATGCTGCCACCTCCAGGCTCTCTCATTGTGCTGCTCTATGTGCTCCTTATGCTGATACTACCGCCTCCATGCTCTGTCATTGTGCCACCATATGGTCTCCTCATGCTGATGCTACCACCTCCAAGCTATCTAATGTTGATGTTCTATGGTCTCCTCATGCTGATGCTGCCATCTCTAGGCTCTTTCATTGTGCTTCTCTATGGTCTCCTCATGCAGATGCTACCGCTTCCACGCTCTGTCATGGTGCCCCCATATGGTCTTCTCATCCTGATGCAGCCACCTTTAGGCTCTCTAATTTTGCAGCTCTATGGTGTCCTCATGCTGATGCTACCACCTCCAGGCTCTCTCATTTTGCTGCCATCCTCTGCTCCTCCTCCTTCTCCCTGTGAGATTGCTTGGAGTCGTGCACATAAAAGCACCTTCTCCCTTCTCTAATGTCAAGGGTTGGGAAAAAGTTGATGTTTACTTTAGAACTGCCAAGGTGCCACTTCTGAATAATGGACACAATCTATGAACAAGAGTGTCAGTTTTTCTGCAAAATAATTGAGACTGTTTACTAATCTCATACAACCCTCCTAATAATATCAGGATGAGACTGAATTTTCTTGAACCCATCTGAGAAGATGAAACTGAGGGACTATCCTCTAACTATGTAAAATTATCTGTATTTGTATGCTTATTGGGGGAGATTTATCAAAAACTATGCAGAGTAAGAGTGGTGCAGTTGCCCATAGCAACCAATGAGATTGTTTCTTTCATTTTTAAAGAGACCTGTGAAAAATGAAAGAAGCAATCTGATTGGTTGCCATGGGCAACTGCACCACTCTTCCTCTGCACAGGTTTTGATAAATCTCCCCCACTATTACTATAATTTTGACTAAATATAGTTTTTTTCTGGAGCAGAATCATCTTGATCATTTCCGTATAGGTATTTTATAAGTATTTATTTCTTGTTCTTGCAGATACAAAGCCATCGTAAATCCAATGGACATTCAAACATCAAGTGCAGTTCTGTGGACATGTTTAAAAGCTGCAGCCATCTGGATCATTTCAATGCTTTTGGCAGTCCCTGAAGCTGTGTTTTCTGAAGTGGCACATATCAACGGATCAGACAATGTCAGCTTCACAGCTTGTATCCCATATCCACAAAATGATGACATGCATCCAAAGATCCATTCTGTTCTTATATTCTTGGTCTACTATCTTGTTCCACTGACTATTATAAGTATTTACTATTATCATATTGCTAGGACTTTAATTAAAAGTGCACACAACATCCCAGGAGAATACAGTGAGCATTCAAAACGTCAGGTGAGTTATTTTACATAAATACAAGAAGAAACATAAAAAGTGAGTAAAACTAAAATATGCGGTAGAATGGGTTAAATTGAATATCTTAATTGTTTCATTTTAGTTTAATTTATTAATCAATTCATTAATTATTTAAATGTCAACTTGTAGAAGTTAATTTTTTTTTAAATGTTGTAGCTCTTTTTTAACCCCTTAAGGACCAGGCCATTTTACACCTTAGGACCAGAGCGTTTTTTGCACTGTCACTTTAAACATTAATAACTCTGGAATGCTTTTAGTTATCATTCTGATTCCGAGACTGTTTTTTCGTGACATATTCTACTTTAACATAGTGGTAAAATTTTGTGGTAACTTGCATCCTTTCTTGGTGAAAAATCCCAAAATTTGATGAAAAATTAGAAAATTTAGCATTTTTCTAACTTTGAAGCCTTCTGCTCGTAAGGAAAATGGATATTCAAAATATTTTTTTTTTATTCACATTTCCAATATGTCTACTTTATGTTTGCATCATAAAATTTACGTGTTTTCACTTTTGGAAGACACCAGAGGGCTTCAAAGTTCAGCAGCAATTTTCCAATTTTTCACAAAATTTTGAAACTCGCTTTTTTTCAGGGATCAGTTCAGGTTTGAAGTGGATTTGAAGGGTCTTCATATTAGAAATACCCCACAAATGACCCCATTATAAAAACTACACCCCCCAAAGTATTCAAAATGACAATCAGTAAGTGTTTTAACCCTTTAGGTGTTTCACAGGAATAGCAGCCTTGTTGTGTGTCCGCAGAGCATTTTACGCCCACATATGGGGTATTTCCGTACTCAGGAGAAATTGCGTTACAAATTTTGGGGGTCTTTTTTTCCTTTTACCTCCCGTGAAAATAAAAAGTAAAGGACAACATCAGCATGTTAGTGTAAAAAATTTTTTTTTTTACACTAACAGGCAGGTGTAGACCCCAACTTCTCTTTTTCATAAGGGGTAAAAGGAAGAAAAGCCCCCAAAATTAGTAGTGCAATTTCTCCTGAGTATGGAGATACCCCATATGTGGCACTAAACTGTTTCCTTGAAATACGACAGGGCTCTGAAGTGAGAGAGCGCCATGCGCATTTGAGGACTAAATTAGGGATTGCACAGGGGTGGACATAGGGGTATTCTACGCCAGTGATCCCCAAACAGGGTGCCTCCAGCTGTTGCTAAACTCCCAGCATGCCTGGACAGTCAGTGGCTGTCCGGAAATGCTGTGAGTTGTTGTTTTGCAACAGCTGGAGGCTTTGTTTTGGAAACACTGCCGTACAATACGTTTTTTATTTTTATTGGGGGGACAGTGTAAAGTGGTGTATATGTAGTATTTTACCCTTTATTATGTGTTAGTGTAGTGTAGTGTTTTTAGGGTACGTTCACACTGGCGGAGGTTTACAGTGAATTTTCCGCTAGGAGTTTGCGCTGTGGCGAAAGATTTGCCGCAGCTCATACTTGAAGCAGAAAACTTACTGTAAACCCGCCAGTGTGAATGTACCCTGTACAAACCTCCAGCTGTTTCAAAACTACAACTCCCAGCATGTACTGACAGACCATGCATGCTGGGAGTTGTACTTTTGCAACAGCTGGAGGCACACTGGTTGGAAAACCTTCAGTTAGGTTCTGTTACCTAACTCAGTATTTTCCAACCAGTGTGCCTCAAGCTGTTGCTAAACTTCAATTCCCAGCATGTACTGATCGCCGAAAGGCATGCTGGGAGATGTAGTTATGCAACAGCTGGAGGTACACAACTACAACTCCCAGCATGCAGAGACAGCTGTTTGCTGTTTAGGCATGCTGGGAGTTGCAGTTTTGCAACATCTGGAGAGCTATAGTTTAGAGACCACTGCACAGAAACTGCTGTGTGGTCATGCTGGGAGTTGTAGTTTTGCAAGATCTGAAGATGCACAGTATAGAGATCACTGTGCAGTGGTCTCAAACTGTAGATCTCCAGCTGTTGCAAAACTGCAACTCCCAGCAAGCCTAAACAGCTCTCTGGGCATGCTGAGAGTTGTAGTTTTGCAACATCTGGAGGGTTACAGTTTAGAGACCACTATAGTGGTCTCAGACTGTAGCCCTCCAGATTTTGCTAAGTAACTCACCGGCTTCCGTCGGATCCAGGGAGCTGCGTCGCCGTCCTCTTCTTCCGCCGATCGTCGCCTGCTGCCGCCGCTGATCGTCGCCCGCTGCCATCGTCGATGGGTAAGTGGATCTTCGGCGCCAGTCCCTGTCGGTTTCCCCGTTCTGCCCACCCACAAACCGAAAGTAAACCCCTCCGCCCCCGATCTGCTATTGGTGGTCGCGTCTAGACCACCAATAGCAGAGATAGGAGGGGTGGCACCTCTGCCACCTCACTCCTATCGCTACAGGGGGATTGTGGGTGTCTAGGACATCCGCAATCCCCTTTATTTTCCGGGTCACCGGGTAACTATAGACCCGTATGACCCAGAATAGCCGCAAATCGCAAGTGTGAATTCATGGGGGGGTCTGATGACCACCCTGGGCATTTGCGCGGGGTGCCTGCTGATAGATATCAGCAATCACCCCGGCACGCCCGGCACGCAGCGGGGACCGAAATTCCCACGGGCGTACAGCTGCGTCCTTGGTCCTTAAGTACCAGGGAGCAAAGACTTACCTGTACGCCCTTGGTCCTTAAGGGGTTAAACTTCCCATGTGACTTCCATATTGGAGCTTACATTTCCTTCCTGTATTGTGTGTATAGTTAGGGGAGCACAGGTGTATGTGTTTATGCTGGCTGCAATAAATTAAACTGAATGGTCAATAAATGTCAACAGACATACAGACAGTTTAGCACAGTACAGACATACAGACAGTTTAGCACAGTACAGACATACAGACAGTTTAGCACAGTACAGACAGTTTAGCATAGTACAGTTTCTTCCCTCTAGAAACCAGTGCATGGCATAATTGCCTTATCTGTATATACAGTCATGGCCCTAAATGACTTTGCATCCCTGAAATTTTTCAAGAAAATGAAGTATTTCTCACAGAAAAGGATTGCAGTAACACATGTTTTGCTATTCCCTTTGTGTGTATTGGAACTAAACCAAAAAAGGGAGGAAAAAAGAAAATTGGACATAATGTCACACCAAACTCCAAAAATTGACAAAATTAATGGCACCCTTAACTTAATATTTGGTTGCACACCCTTTGGAAAAAATAACTGAATCAGTCGCTTCCTATAACCATCAATAACCTTCTTACACCTTTCATCCAGAATGTAGGACCACTCTTCCTTTGCAAACTGCTCCAGGTCTCTCTTATTTGTAGGGCGCCTTTTCCCAACAGCAATTTTAAGATCTCTCCAATGTTCAATGGGATTTAGATCTGTACTCATTGCTGGCCACTTCAGAACTCTCCAGCACTTTGTTGCCATCCATTTCTAAGTGCTTTTTGACGTATGTTTGGGGTCATTGTCTTGGAAGACCCAACATTTCGGACGCAAACCCAGCTTTCTGACACTGGGCTGTACAGTGCGACCCAAAATCTGTTAGTAATCCTCAGATTTCCTGATGCCTTGCACACATTCAAGTCACCCAGTGCCAGTGGCAACAAAACAACCCCAAAACATCATTGGACCTCCACCATATTTCACTGTAGGTACTGTGTTCTTTTCTTTGTAGGCCTCATTCAGTTTTCAGTAAACAGTAGAATGATGTGCTTTACCAAAAAGCTCTATCTTAGTCTCATCTGTCCACAAGATGTTTTCCCATAAGGATTTTGGCTTACTCAAGTTCATTTTGGCAAAAGATAGTCTTGCTTTTTTATGTCTCTGTGTCAGCAGTGGGGTCCTCCTGGGTCTCCTGCCATAGCGTTTTATTTCATTTAAATGTCGACGGAGAGTTCGCGCTGTTACTGATGCTCCCTGAGACTGCAGGACAGCTTGAATATCTTTGGAACTTGTTTGGGGCTGCTTATCCACTATCCAGGCCATCCTGCGTTGAAACATTTCATCAAATTTTCTCTTCAGTCCACGCCCATGGAGATTATCTACAGATCCATGGGTTGCAAACTTCTTGATAATGGTGCACACTGTCTACAAAGGCAAATCTAGATCTCTGCAGATGGACTTGTAACCTTGAGATTGTTGATATTTTTCAACAATTTTGGATCTCAAGTCCTCAGACAGTTCCCTTGTGCTGTTTCTGTGGCCATGCTTAGTGTGGCACACACAGACACACAATGCAAATACTAAGTGAACTTAGTATTATGGTGTCCCAGTACGGCAGTGGGTCCTGTCAGGTAAACTTTGCTTTAAGTGCCTGCGATGAGCCCTGCTGCTCAGGTGATGCCTTATCCCTTAAGGACCACAGTTTTTTTCATTTTTGCACTTTTGTATTTTCCACTTCAACTTCTAAAAATCATAACGCTTTCAATTTTCCACCTACAGACCCATATGAGGGCTTGTTTTTTGCGCCACCAATATTACATTGTAATGATGTCAAACATTTCACCAGAAAATCTATGGAAAACAAAAACAAAAATCTTTGTGGGGCTTCCGATTCTACACAGTGCACTTTTCAGTAAAAATGATACCATCTTTATTCTGTAGGTCCATACAATTAAAATAATACCCAACTTATATAGGTTTTATTTTGTTTTACTTCTTTTAAGAAATGATAACTATTTGTACGAAACTTATCATGTTTAAAAATGTCCTCTTCTGACCCCTATAACTTTTTTATTTTTTCATATACGGGCTGTATGAGGGCTAATTTTTTGTGCTGTGATCAAAAATTTTTATCTGTACTGTTTTTGTTTATATTGGACTTTTTGATCATTTTTACCCCAACATTTTTTTAGGGTATACAAAGTGACCAAAAATATGCAATTTTGGACTTTTGAATTTTTTTTACATATACGCCATTGACCATGCAGTTAAATTAACATTATAATTTTATAATTCGGATATTTACTCATGCGGCGGTACCACATATGTTAATTTATTTTGTCTACATATTTTTATATGGGAAAAGGGGGTGATTTAAACTTTTTATTAGGGAAGGAGTTAAATCAGATATTTTAACTTTTTTACACAATTTCTTAGGCTGTGATTTCACAGTGGTGGTCCCGATCACCCTGCTAAGCTAGCTGGAATGACTTTTTTCCTGTTTTAGATGCCACAATGAACTTTGATCGCAGTATCTAAATGGTTAATACTGGACATTAGCCTGATCGGTGATATCCATCATTATTTCCAGGTATGAAGTGCTCTCAGCTCCTGGGCGCACTTCATATAACAGGAGAAGGCAATAAACATAATTACAGTGGGGATCAAAAGTTTGGCACCCCAGGTAAAAATTTGTATTAATGTGCATAAAGAAGCCAAGGAAAGATGGAAAAATCTCCAAAAGGCATCATATTACAGATTAGACATTCTTATAATATGTCAACAAAAGTTAGATTTTATTTCCATCATTTACATTTTCAAAAAAACAGAAAACAAAAAAATGGCGTCTGCAAAAGTTTGGGCACACTGCGGAGTTAATATCTTGTACTGCCCCTTTGGCAAGTATCACAGCTTGTAAATGCTTTTTGTAGCCAGCCAAGAGTCTTTCAATTCTTGTTTAAGGTATCTTTGCCCATTCTTCCTTACAAAAGTCTTCCAGTTCTTTGAGATTTCTGGGCTGTCTGTCACGCACTGCTCTTTTAAGGTCTATCTATAGATTTTCAATTATGTTGAGGTCAGGAGATTGTGAAGGCCATGGCAAAACCTTCAGTTTACGCCTCTTGATGTATTCCCCCTTGGATTTTGAGGTGTGTTTAGGATCATTATCCATTTGTAGAAGCCATCCTCTCTTTAACTTCAGCTTTTTCACAGATGGCATCAAGTTAGCATCCAAAATTTGCTGAAATTTTATTGAATCCATTTTTCCTTCTACTCGTGAGATGTTCCCTGTACCACTGGCTGCAATACAACCCCAAAGGAAGATTGATCCACCCCCATGCCTAACAGTTGGTCAGAGGTTCTTTTCATTAAATTCTGTTCCCCTTCTTCTCCAAACATACCTTTGCTCATTCCGGCCAAAAAATTAAATTTTAACCTCATTGGTCCACAGAACTTGTTTCCAAAATGCATCAGGCTTGTCTATATGTTCACTTGCAAAGTTCAAACGCTGATTTTTGTGGTGAGGACATAGAAGAGGTTTTCTTCTGATAACTCTTCCATGAAGACCATATTTGTACAAATATCTCTTTATAGTGAAATAGTGTACCACAACTCCAGTGTCTGCCAGATCTTTCTAGAGGGATTGTGCAGTCAAAGGTGGGTTTTGAATAGTTTTTCTCACAATCCTGCGAGCTCATCTCGTCTGATATTTTTCTAGGTCTTCCAGATCTTGCTTTAACTTCCACTGTTCCTGATGACTGCCATTTCTTAATTACATTCCGAACAGAGGATATTGACATCTGAAAATGTTTTGCTATCTTCTTATATCCTTCTCCAGCTTTGTTAGTGTCAACTATTTTCAGTTTCAGATTTCTAGACAACTGCTTAGAAGAACCCATGGTGCTGATTGTTGGGACAAGGTCAGATGAGTCTGGGCATTTAAAACCTTTGAGATTGACATCACGTGATCTTCCCAGATGTTGATTGAGAACAATCCATGACACTGGCAGGTCTCAGCTTTGCAAAGGGTGCCCAAATTTTTGCAGACAACATTTTTTGTTTTCTGTTATTTTGAAAGTGTAAATAATGGAAATAAAATCTAACTTTTGTTGACATATTTTAAGAATGTCTAATCTGTAATTTGATGCCTTTAAGGAGATTTTTCCATCTTTCCTTGGCTTCTTTATGCACATTAATACAAATTGTTACTTTTGATCCCACTGTATATGTCCATTGTCCTTAATGGTACATTCCCACACGGCGTATTTGCTGCGTATTTGCTGCTGTGTATTTTATTTTCTCTGTTGAAGTCAATGGGTGGGAAAATACGCAGCACCAAATACGCAGCAAATACGCAGCAAAATACGCTGTTTGGGAATGTACCCTAAAGGTTTAATATACATTATGGTCATTGCCTGTTGATTTGTATTGCTTTGCACTGTATTTTTAAGATATGTACAGGACATCTGTTAGGAGGTATGATGCTGAGTACCCATGTGACCCTGATTACCTAATGGGAGGCCCCCTAACTAGGCCATATATAGTGCAGGGGGGAGGAGTTATTCAGTGTTGAGTTGTGAGTTAGAGTGTGTGGAGTGCAGAGCTCAGTGTGAGCTGCAGTGTGTAGAGTCAGCAGGAGTGTGAGGTGATCCAAGGGAAACCTGAAGAAAATCTTCAAGCAACCGCCCATGCCATTCTGCACATGTGTTTTCCGCCCAGGAGGAGTTGTAAATTCCTAGCTGTGGGCACAGGAACCGGTGAGTCGATGGGCAACATAGTCCCAACCTGGGATAGATACAGTAGAAAGCCTCCGGCAGCTGGAACCCATGGGGTAGTTCATGCCCTGGTGGTGTAGCGTTAATTGGACACTATCAGAACCCTGGTCAGCGTGGGAGGCCTCAAAAATAAGTTTAAAGTCCCAAGTCTGCAACAAGTAAAGCCAAGTGGGTGAAAAGCACTGCAAGTCTACAGGTCTCCCAAGGGTTACTCTGCATATCTTCTACTCTTATCTTCACTGTGAGGATTATAACTACTACTACTTCTGCCTCAGTAAAGACAGTTATCCGTAACCTGGCATCAGTGTATTTATTTTCCCGTGCCTGATGAATCTGAATGCGTTACGAACTTCAGGAAAAAATTGATTTGCAACAAATGCGAATATCGCTGTGATTCTGTCCTTTCATTAAACTCCATTTAGTGCAGTCCAGGCTCCAGGGCATCTAAAATAGCGGATACACATGTGAGGGCATGGGGCAAGGAATCCTGGGAAGGCGGGTACAAGTGCAGGCAGGATGACCCTGAATCACATGCAGGATGCAGCCTATCAGCAGCCAGTCACCCCTGTGATGTCACAGCTCTATATAATCGGCAGCCATACTGTGGCCAGTCACTTCAGAATTTCACTGCAGAGAGATAGATAGGTACAGACATCGCTGTATGTTTTCCAGCAGCGATTAAAGGGGTACTACCATGGAAAACGTTTTTTTTTTTTAATTAACTGGTACCAGAAAGTTAAACAGATTTGTAAATTACAGCTCCTCATGCTGTGGGGACATTACCTAAACATTTTTTTTTTTTTTTCAAAGTAAAGTTTATTAAAGTTTCACAAGAAAATACAGAACAATTCCGTTCCACCCCAAGAAAGTGAATAACAGCATTAACCTGATACATTCTCTGACCATTGGGGGTCAAAGTACAAATGGAGAACAATCTAAACATGTGAAAAATACAGTGGGTCCTTAGGGATCTATGCAATAAGATAAGTGGAGGATGGCATTCTCGTGACTACATCCAACAAACAGTCAACCACTTATACCACTCTTTTGCTTCGCTGTAGAAGAGTATTGAACAGGCATAGTTAACGGTAGATATGGAATGCCATATTAGTCATGAGGACAGAGATGGGAGGCGGAGAGGGGGAGAGAGAGAGAGAGAGAGAGAGAAAGAGAGAGAAAGAGGAGATAAAGAGAAGTTCAGGGGCTAGAGGTGAGTGAGGGAAAGACAAAGAGAGGAAGGGAAGGTCTAGAAATTAGGAGTACGTTACCTGTCAGCGCGTACGGGTTCGGGGGCGGTGACCGGGCACCAGGATGGCAGTTCTCTGTAAGAGTAAGTCAGCGGGGATGTGGAGCAGTGTCGTGAGTGTGTAAGTGTAGGGTTTCAAAGTCGGGTGAGGACGTAAACTCTGTCCAGGGCCTCCAGATTACCTAAACATTTTAATGGTAGCACTAGCTACCATAAATCTTCAATTTCAATTTGAAAATTCATCTTTTAATCTTAGGGATTGTGAGGCCCTTTGGTCTTCTCATGCTGCTGCCAATTCCAGACTGTGTCATTCAGCCACTATGTGGTCTCCTCTTGCTGCCACCAACTCCAGGCTGTGCCATTCAGCCATTATATTGTCTATTCATGCTTCCACCATCTCCATGCTGTGTCATTCAGCCACTATGTGGTCTCCTAATGCTGCCACCAACTCCAGGCTTTGTCATTCAGCCACTATGTGGTCTCCTCATACTGCCACCACTTCCACGCCGTCATTCAGCCACTATATGTTCTCCTCATGCATCCACCACCTCCACGCTGTTTCATTTAGCCACTATATGGTCTCCTTATGCTGCCACCAACTCCAGGCTGTGTCATTTATCCAATATATGGTCTCCTCTTGCTGCCGCAAACTCCAGGCTGTGCCATTCAGCCACTATACGGTCTCCTCTTGCTGCTGCAAACTCCAGGCTATGTCATTTAGCCACTATAGGGTCTCCACTTGCTGCTGCAAACTCCAGGCTGTGCCATTCAGCCACTATATAGTCTCCTCATGCTGCCACCTGCTCCAGGCTGTGTCATTCAGCCACTATATGGTTTCTTCATCCTGCTTGTACATTACATGTGTAATTTTTTTAAGATGGCACTAGCTACATAAAACTTCAATTTAAAATAGAAAATTCATCTTTTAATCTTAGGGATTGTGGGGCCATATGTCTCCTCATGCTGCTGGGACATTACCTAAAAGTTTTTATGGTAGCACTAGCTACCATAAATCTTCAATTTAAATTTGAAAATGCACCTTTTAATCTTAGGGATTACCTAAACATTTTTATGGTGGCACTAGCTGCCATAAATCTACAATTTCAGTTTGAAAATTCATCTGTTAATCTTAGGGATTGTTAGGCCCTATGGTCTCATGCTGCCACCAACTCTAGGCTGTGTCATTTAGCCACTGTATGGTCTCTTCATGCTGTGGGACATTACCTAAATATTTTTATGGTAGCACTAGCTACCATAAATCTTCAATTTAAATTTGAAAATTCACCTTTTTATCTTAAGGATTGGGAGGCCCTATGGTATCCTCATGCTGCCGCCAACTCCGGGCTGTGTCATTCAGTCACTATATAGTCTAATCTTGCTGTCGCCAATTCCAGGCTTTGTCATTCTGCCAGATTATGGTCTCCTCATGCTGCTGCCACCTCTAGGCTCTGTCATTGTGCCGCCATATGACATGTGACTCCTTGTTGGATTTGGTCTTTTGTAGCCACACATTTTATTATTAAATCTTAAATTTAAATTTTAATTAAAATTTCAAAAAATCAAGAGAGCAATAACAGTGAACCATAACTGATTAAATGAAACATTCGCACTTTTACAGTCAGGGGGCTGCTGAGAGGCAGGGGCTGCAAGAGGTGGTATCTCATCTAGTGGAGGACCACTAGCTCGATTTTAAGATATAATTATGAGATTTTTCACTGCAGCCACTTCTAGCTTCTTGCACGCACTTCTCCAATGGTACAGAAACTTAATGTGCTCCTGTCCAAGTTGCTGGTACTGCAGTCCCTCCCTTTTCAAGTGGATACTCAGAGTATGGGGGTGCACTGAGAGGCAGGGGCTGGAACAGGTGGTAGCTTGCCTCGAGGCAAAATGCCAGCTCGATGCTCACCAGAATGGGTAATCAAAAAATGAAAATAAATTAAAATTAACTTAAATTAAAATTACATAAAAAATCTGCCACATCCAGACGCTCTGCAGCAGTAATTCTAATAGCGATGCCTGTAATCTGCATGTCATACTGAATAACAGTATTATTTCACTACCCCTGCACACTCCCTATGCATGTTAGGACAAGGCAAAGTGTTCTACACCCCTATTGAGCCTCTCTGTAGGTCAGAAATAGCCGTTTTAACAGCGATTCGCCGCAAATAAATTCGGACCGAACAAAATTTTTCGGAAAATTTAGCGAATCAGCTGAATCTACATCTAACCATCCCAATTCATGTACCGCAGTCTGTGTAACTTCCCATGGCTGCCACAAATCTTGTGCTTCATGCACAGGATCTGTACACCCTGCATCTCAGTCAGTAGCACTAGTGCACCACACTATCCTTCCATATGTAGTCTTCCAACAGTAAAAAGAATTTGTCATCTGTTATTTTTAGCCTGCCTCTAATGATGGTCAGCTTTGCCTGTTAACTATGCCCTAGTCAATACAGCAAAGTAAAAAAATTTAGCTTCCTTCTTACTGGTTATTCTGTTCTAGCCCTTTTTTACCTTTGAACTATTAGGGACAAAAAATTTATCATAATAATCAACCTCTAAAAAAAGTGTATCTGCTCTACTAGGACAAATAGATATTCAGTTTATCTAAAGCCAGATGGCTATAGTTTTAAATGTAATATTTGATAATTCAATTTTAACTTTTTCTCCAGTCAATTCATAAACATAGCTGCCCTTAATACATATAAATAAGCAGGCTTTGACCTTATCTTCTGGTTAATTTGTCAATAAAAGCCTCATGATTTAAACCTCTATATGCATCACTGTATATTAAGCTTGTCTTGCAATACACAAATCGCTTTCTTTCATGCTATTAAGTAATATAGCCATTTTACTGGCAAAGTTATAGATCAAGGTTATACCATTGTTACTTGACACTTGAAATAATGGAATGTCATGACTGCTAAACAGCAAACTACACAACACAATAGAATGTAATAACCTTTCAATTTATTCTTCTAGTCCAATCAAGTATGAAATTCATTTGTAAAACCAATTCATTATCCATTTGTTCAATGCAGTTTGTTTTGTTCCTGTAAATCGGTTCAATTCTTCTCACAGTCATGGTGGGGGTAGTCTTGGATAATGATAAAAAAAAAAGAAATAAGCCGCACAGATTATACAGAAAATCTGTGAATGGCGGTGAATTGTTTATGCAAATACTACAGGAATTGCAGTGAAGATAATGACCTGGAAACCGTAAAAAAATGAATTCTTCTGCTGAGCCATAGAACTAAAATAATTAGCTACAGAATGAAATCCCTGGTAAGTTCTAGATCTCAAAAGCAACAGAGAAGGATTTTTGCTTCCCAGGAAGATAAATCTGGAAAAGAATAATACATGTAACAGTTTATTAGGATAACTTGTTTAAAAAAATATTGATGACAGCTAATACATTAATAGTCGTGACCACTAAGTGCCCAATGTAAGCTTTGCTGTTTAGTATTCAGCAGAGACTGTATATCATTATGGCCAGGCAACTGTACAGCCAACAATGAAAAGTTATAAATGATATAAATTGGTATTGGAGACCCGTTTGAAAAATGATGACAGGTCTCTCATCTGCATATCTATTGGTGGCTGAGATCCAGGTGTAAATATTATAATATATTAAAACATATAATTCATCTTTAAAATGGTAATTTGGTAGAATGAGCAAGAGTAATATATTTTTTATGCCATAGCTACAAGTTGGGGTACTATATAGAGTAGAACTGCTTTCCCTATTAACCTCCATCACATTCTTTCCTCATCAGGGATGGAGTTTCTGAAAATGGTCCAAGTAAAAGTGGAGTTAGTTATACTATTTTGTTCCATTAGGGTATGTTCACACATACAGGATTCTGCGCAGATTTGATGCACAGGATATTTTACTGCAGATTAGAAGCTGTGCTGTTTAGTTTACATTGAAATCTGCAGCAGAAATTCCTGTGAATCAAACTCTGCGCATCAAATCTGTGAATGTACCCTTAAAAAGTATTCAGATGTTCTGGATGTGATTAAGCATACAAATGACAGATGCAATTATATTAACCCCTTAACTCCTTAAAGACGCAGGACGTATATTTACGTCCTGCGCCAGCTCCCGCGATATAAAGTGGGGTCACGCGGTCAAATTTGGTCGGTCCTGGCGGCCATCAACGGCCGGGACCCGCGGCTAATACAGGACATCACCGATCGCAGTATTGTCCTGTATTAACCCTTCAGACGCGGCAATCAAAGTTGACCGCCGCGTCTGAAGTGAAACTGACAGTATCCTGGCAGCTCAGTCGGGCTGTTCAGGACCACTGCAATGAAATCGCAGCATCTCAAACAGCTTACAGGACACCTGGAGGATCCCTACCTGCCTACTCGCTGTCCGATCGGCGAATGACTGCTCCCTGCCTGAGATCCAGACAGGAGCAGTCAAGCGCTGATAACACTGATCAACGGCATGTTAATACATGCCAGTGATCAGTGAAAAAGATGAGTGTGTGAAAAAAAGTGGAAAAAAAGTGTTAATATATGTGATTAAACCCATTCCCTAATAAAAGTTTGAATCACCCCCCCTTTTCCCATAAAAAAAACCCCAGAATAAATAAATATAAAAATAGACATATGTGGTAATGCCGCGTGCATAAATGACCGAACTATAAAAATATATAGTTAATTAAACCGCAATGGCGCAACTGCAATGGCGTACGCGCAAAACAAATTCCAAAGTCCAAAATAGCGTATTTTTGGTCACTTTTTATACCATTAAAAATGAATAAAAAGCAATCAAAAAGTCCAATCAAAACAAAAATGTTACCGATAAAAACTTCAGATCACGGTGAAAAAAAATGAGCTCTCAAACTGCCTTGTACGAGGAAAAATAAAAAAGTTATAGGGGGCAGAAGAGGACATTTTTAAACATATACATTTTCCTGCATGTAGTTATGATTTTTTCCAGAAGTACGACAAAATCAAACCTATATAAGTAGGGTATCATTTTAACCATATGGACCTACAGAATGAAGATAAGGTGTCATTTTTTTACCAAAAAATGCACTGCCTAGAAAAACGAAAGCCCCCAAAAGTTTATTTTTACAATTTTGTCGCACAATGATTTTTTTTCCATTTCACCGTGGATTTTTGGGTGAAATGACTAATGTCACTGCAAAGTAGAATTGGTGGTGCAAAAAATAAGCCATAATATGGATTTTTAGGGGGAAAATTGAAAGGGTTATGAATTTTAAAATGTAAGGAGGAAAAAACAAAAATGCAAAAACTGAAAAATGCTGAGTCCTTAAGGGATTAAAGGGGTACTCCAATGGAGAATTTTTTTTAAAAAAATCTGGTGCCAGAAAGTTAGACAGATTTGTAAATGCTTTTTATTTAACAATCTTAATCCTTCCAGTACTTATCAGCTGCTGTATGCTCCACAGGAAGTTCTTTTCTTTTTTAATGTATTTTCTGTCTGTCCACAGTGCTCTCTGCTGACACCTCTGTCTGTTTCAGGAACTGTCCAGAGCAGGAGAGGTTTGCTATGAGGATTTTCTCCTTCTCTGGACAGTTTCTAAAATGGAAAGAGGTGTCAAAAGGGAGCACTGTGGTCAGACAGAAAAAAAATTCAAAATGAATAGAACTTCCTGTGGAGCATATAGCAGCTGATAAGTACTGGAAGGATTAAGATTGTTAAATAAAAAAGCATTTACAAATCTGTTTAACTTTCTGTCACCAGTTGATAAAAAAAAAAATTCCCTATGGGGACTATAAAAGTGTAAAATAAATGTAAAAAAGTTTAAAAAATTTGAAAAAGACCCTCAACCAATAAAGTTTTAAATCACCCCTTTTCCCCATATTAATACACAATACATACATATTTGGTATTGTTGCATGTGTAAATGTCCGAACTATAAAAATATAATGTTAATGATCTCTTACGGCGAACAGCGTTAACGTAAAAAAAAAAAGTCCAAACTTTTGGCTTTTTTGTCACATCAACTGCTAATTTTTTTAATAAAATGCCATCAAAAAGTCACATGCGCAAACATTGTACTAAAACAAACTAAAGATCATGGTGCAAAAAATGAGCCCTCACAAATCCCTGAACACGGAAAAATAAGAAAGTTAGAGGTGGTCAAAATAGGGCAATTTGAAACGTATTGATTTTGTACAAAAAAAGTTTGAGATTTCTTTAAAGCAGTACAATAATAGAAATGTATGTAACCATGGGTATCATTTTAATAATATTGACCCAGAGAGAACATTTAATTTTTATCGAAAAAGTGTACAGCGTGAAAACAAACACCCCCAAAATTAGCAAAATATGATTTTTGTTTAAATTTTCTACGATACATTTTATTTTACCATACATTTTAGTGTTAAATGAGTGGTGTCATTACAAAGTGCAACTGGTCATGCAAAAAACAAGCCCTTATATGGGTCTGTGAATGGAAATATAAAAGAGTTATGGATTTTAGAAGACAAGGAGGAAAAAATTGAAACGCAAAAATAAAAATGTCTGTGTCCCTAAAGGAAAACTGTCAGCTTTCTCCCCCCGCACTAACCAGCAGTACTGGCTGGTAGTGCGAGGGACGCTGATCATTTTGATCCTTACCGTGCCCTAATCTTCTATTTTCTGTATATTCAAATGAGGCGCTAACTGGCACTCTGAAGTCAGTGCCGGGCCGGAGCGCCGCCCAGCTCATCAATATAATGAGCTGGGCGGAATATTGATGAGCTGGGCAGCGCTTTGGCCCGGCACTGATGTCAGTTTGCCAGTTAGCATTTCATTTAAATATACAGAAAATAGAAGATTAAGGCCGAACAGCGTGGCAGATGCAGGCATGATAAGGATCAAACTGATCAGCGTCCCCCGCACTACCATCCATTTCTGCTGGTTATTGCGGGGGGAGAAAGCTGACAGTTTTCCTCTAAGGTCAAAATGGTCTGTGTTCTTAAGGGGTCAATGACCGGGCCCAATTTTTCAAATCTGTCCTGTGTCTCTTTAAGTGGTAATACCTCTGATATACTTTAATTTAGCGACACGATTCTGAGATTGAGATTGTTTTTTCATGACATATTGTATTTAATGTTAGAGGTAAATCTTTATTGATTCATACAGCATTTTTTTTTTTTTACTCAAAAATTGAAAAAATTGAAAATTGCTGGCGTTTTTTTAATTTTTAATTTTTTTTTATGGAATTCACTGTATGTTAAAAAGTTAGGTTATTTTTATTCTGTAGGTTGGTATAATTTTGGTGATGCCCAATTTATATAGTTTTTTAAAGTTCTTTTTCCCTTTTCTCAACAAAAACCTTTTTCCCTTTTTTTTGTGTTGTCATGTTCTGACAGCCATAGCTTTTTTATTTTTGCCATTGTGTGAGGGCTTTTTTTTTTTTGTGTGAATAAGCTGCACTTTTTATTGGTACCATTTTTGTGATTCATGCTACTTTTTGATCTTTTTTATTCCACACTTTGTACCAAAATGTGCTTTTTTTTTTTACGACGTTCATCGTGTAATTATCAATGTATTGTACAAGTTATTGTGTACGTGGCAATACCCATCATGTATAGGTTTTGGTGTTTTTTGTTTTTTTGAGTGACAATATATGTTTTTTTGGGGAAAAGGGTATTTTATTTTTACACTTTATTATTTTATTCTTAACCTTTTTATTAATTTTTACTTCCACTTTTTACCTGTTTTACTATGCTGCAGTACATCTGTACTGCAGCACAGTATAACTGTCAGAGTACACTGACATTCAGCCTCTGCGAACTACCCTATGGCTAGTAAACGAAGAAAGAGGTTTGTCTGGCACCGTTAGCAACGTATGGCAACAAAGTAATGTCCAGTTGTGGGCAAGTCTCAAATGCACCTGTGGCTGAATGTGTAGCGTGTCCCCAGATGGTGGTGCAGTAATCCAATGTATATAGCAGGTAAGTACAATATAGTGAAACAGGATGGAAACGCACTCACCATAGAGTTGCTGGGACACTGGCTTTTCTTTATTACAGCGTGCTTGTACAAGACATACACCAGGTACAAAGAAACACAGGGAGATGTGGATGGAAACAGTCAAGGGGCGTGCAGGGGGCGGTGACTAGTTTCACGCACGTGGGCGCTTCCTCTGGCTCTATGGTGAGTGCGTTTTCCATCCTGTTTCACTATATTGTACCCTATGGCTGGACCTCACAGGCTGCCGCACTAGGCAGACAGGAGGCCATCAGCTGGCCTCCTCCTGCCATAGAAACCAATGGGATCCCGTGATTGCATCACGGGATCACCGCTGGTGGACAGGGAGAGCCCCCTCCTCCTGTCAACCCCATAGATTCCGTGATCAGGACTGAGAGGGCATCGGGAGGGCCCTTACCTGCCTCCTCGCCATCTGATTGGCACTCCAATGCTGCAGGAAGCCATGGCAGCCTGTAGCAATGGAGTGTCGATAACACTGATCAATGCTGTTTCTTCACTGTTTATTGTTTCTTCACTATTTTGAGTAACAGCGTCACCAACCTTGTTTTAACTCCCAAAAAGGGAGGATTTTTGGAACGGTTGAAAAAAAACCATAGTATCTTCTGATACCTCTATTTGCATTTTACCACTGACCAGCATTCACCAACAAAAATGGATACTTTAAGCAGTTTTATTTTATTGTAAAAAGCATGCAAAATCCGCTAGTGCAGTGTGATTTTAAACAAACTGTTAGTCCCCATGAGTAACCACATGTTGCAATAACTTGAACATTAACTTAGCCTTAAAATCACTTTAAAACTACTTGACTTCATTCCTGACTGAGCCGAGCTTTTAGGCAGTGTTATTCACATGTTTTGAGGCTTATTTCATTGCCGGTTCACAGAGAACCTGTTCACTTTCCCCCCCCCCCCCCAAAAGTTCAACTAGCTCACTTTGGCGAACTTATCAAAAATTCACTCAACTCTTGTGATATCATTGATAATATCTTTCTTAGTATAGTGTGTATTGTTAGTAGTATGGAGGTAATATGTGTATCTGATACATCAGGAACAATTATTATTATTATTTTTTTTTTGGCAGGGGGGGGGGGGGGAGTAAGGAATATGCCTTGGTGCCCCTGATATTTTAAGACCCTAGCAATGTCCCTGTGACATATTAAAGCACATGAATGATACACTGCTCAAAAAAAATAAAATAAAGGGAACACTTAATGCAATGTAACTCTAAGACAATCACACTTCTGTGCACCTAGGAAGCAACACTGATTGACAATCAATTTCACATGCTGTTGTGCAAATGGAACCACAGACCACTTCTCTGTTCCTATGCCTCCTGGCTGATGTTTTGGTTATTTTTGAATGCTGGTAGTGATTTCACTCTAGTTGTAGCATGAGACAGGGTCTACAACCCACACAAATGACTCAGGTAGTGCAGCTCATCAAGGATGGCACATTAATGCGAGCTGTGGCAAGAAGGTTTGCTGTGTCTGTCAGCGTGGTGTCCAGAGCATGGAGGCACTACCAGGAGGCAGGCCAGAACATCAGGAGATGTGGAGAAGGCAGTAGGAGGGAAACAACCTAGCCGCAGGACCACTACCTCTGCCTTTGTGCAAGAAAGGCCCTGAGTTCCTCCTAATGCAAGACAATGCTAGACCTCATGCTGCTGGAGTGTGTCAGCAGTTTCTGCAAGAGGAAGGCATTGATGCTATGGACTGGCCCGCTCGTTCCCCAGACCTGAATCTGATTGAACACATCTGGGACATCATGTCTCGCTCCATCCATCAATGCCACGTTGCACTACAGACTGTCCACCACCTCATCAGGAGCATGCCCAGGCGTTGTAGGGAGGTCATACAGGCACGCGGAGGCCACACACACTACTGAGCTTCATTTTCACTTGCTTTAAGGACATTACATCAAAGTTGGATCAGCCTGTATTGTGGTTTTCCACTTTGATTTTCAGTTTGACTCCATATCCAGACCTCCAAGGGTTAATAAATTTGATTTCCATTGATAATTTTTGTGTGATTTTGTTGTCAGCACATTCAACTATGTAAATACGAAAGTATTTCATACGATTAGTTCATTCATTCAGATCTAGGATGTGTTATCTTAGTGTTCCCTTTATTTTTTTGAGCCGTGTACATTACCGAACTCATGTATGTTTATTTGTTTTGTTTTGTTTTCTTATTTTTCTTGTGGTTTCTGCAAAGTAATAGATATCTTAATTAGATCACAATTGTTTAGATAAAGTTGCAAAAAATAAAATGAGATACATTTATGTTTACACCCATAGAATTTCCCTTGGACCATTTACCTACTACCGTATTTTTCGTCCTATAGGACGCACCGGCGTATAAGACGCACCCAATTTTTAGGGGCAAAATCTAAAAAAATAAAGATTTTGAACCCAGTAGTGGTCTTCAACCTGCAGACCTCCAGATGTTGCAAAACTACAACTCCCAGCATGCCCGGACAGCCGTTGGCTGTCCGGGCATGCTGGGAGTTGTAGTTTTGCAACATCTGGAGGTCCACAGATTGAAGACTACTGCATAGGAGTCACGTGTAGTTTTGCAACATCTGGAGGTCCGCAGATTGAAGACTACTGCATAGGACTCACGTGTCCCCGCCGCTCCGGACCTGTCACAGCTGCCCTGAATGTCGCTCCATCGCTGTCGCCGTGTCCCCGTCGCTCCGGAACGTCTCTGCTGCCGGCCGGGTATCCTCGCTCTCCGTCGCCGTCATCACGTCGTTACGCACGCCGACGCACGTATGCGACGACGTGATGACGAGGAAGGAGAGCGCCGGCCATACAGGGGATCCCTGAACGGATAAGACACCGAGGAGGCAGGTAAGGTCCCCCCCGGTGTCCTGTAAGCACTAACCCAGCTATTCAGTCGGGCTGTTCGGGACCGCCACGGTGAAATCGCGGCGGTCCCGAACAGCCCGACTGAACAGCCGGGTTGGTGTCACTTTCCCTTCAGACGCGGCGGTCAGCTTTGATCGCCGCGTCTGAAGGGTTAATACAGGGCATCACCGCGATCGGTGATGTCCTGTATTAGCCGCGGGTCCCGGCCGTTGATGGCCGCAGGGACCGCCACGATAGGGGTGTATTCGCCGTATAAGACGCACCGACTTTTTCCCCCCAGTTTTGGGGAAGAAAAAGTGCGTCTTATACGGCGAAAAATACGGTACATTGTTTTAACTTAAAAGGTTATCATAATGCAGAAAGCACTTCTGCACTTCTGCACTTCATTTTGCCAGAAAAGATGAAAAGTCCTGTGTGAGTTGTAAACTGATAAATAATTACAGACTGGCAGGCACTTCTCTAGCAGTCTCTGATTTACCTACTAAATTCTTTTTCACTGAGGATTCCCTTCTTTATATTTAATCAAACTTATTATGATCATGATAATGACCAAAATACTGCCCTTGTTATTGCTTACTTATTCTCTACTGCTATCATCAATCTCTGGATTAACATGATTTACCCTCTGTTGACAATAACATTCTGAGGATATGTTCACATGTTCAGGTTTTTAATTGCAGCTATTAAATACAAAATCAGCAATGGATTTTATAGAGGGAGAAGTCTTAGTCTTTTCTTTTATACATGTCCTCAATTTTTAATCTGTTCTTGGCTTTGTATTCGGTAAATGCTGGTAAAAACCTGGACGTGTGGATACACCCTAACGCTGTGTTTATGCAGTGTGTTATTTTTTTGTGATTTGGTGTATTTATTTATGTGATTATAATATGATTTTAGGAAATCGTGAAAAAAATAACATAATTTTTGGTTGAATTAATGGCACATTTGGCTAAATTAATGGCACAATCTCTGGAAAAAAGGCAAAAAAAAAATAGAGGGTAAAAACTGCTCCATGTGATGTACTTTGATAGCATGTCCCAATTTGTTTAGTATATACATTCAGATAGGTAACTAGACTACCTTGTATCAGAGCAATTGACTAGGTGCCGATGCTAAAAGGAAGCCACAAAGTTTGGCATTTATCAGCATAATTTTATTGACTTCTATAGATCCCTGAGGAAAGGCTTAAAGGGGTTATCCACCATAAGGTGATTTTAGTACGTACCTGGCAGACAGTAATGGACATGCTTAGGAAGGATCTGCACTTGTCTTGGGGCTAAATGGCTGTGTTGTGAGATTACCATAACACTGTGGCTAGCTTTTTGTCAACTGGTATTTCCTGTTTGACTTTTCTTTTTTTGACTACAAATCCCAAAATTCCATTTTCCTAACTCCCACACATCAGCCACCCCACCCATTGAAGCATAAATGAGCTGCATCCATTCAAAAGACCAGTGGTTTTCAACCAGGGTGCCTACAGCTGTTGCATTAGTTGCAGATTGATCCCTCCACCCATTGAAGTAGACAGGCTCCCTGTCATCAGTTGACTAGTGAGTCAGATCTCGGACGCATTGCAACCAGGGTAAAATCGGAGACAACAGTCATTTTGTATGCTGGTAAAAATAAATATTGGAGTGAAAATCACAGAAGAATTGTGAGAAAACCGTCACACACTGGGACAGACCATATATTATGAACTACACTAACTTTACAGCCCCTGTAGCATAGTCAAATAAAAAAAATCCTGAAATACCCCTTTAAATTGAATAAATGTATAGATGAAAAATAAAAAGATCTTAGGGACCTCTGACTCTTGTTAAGAATTTTCTTTATTCTATGATTAATTTTCTTTGTTGATGACATCAGCATTTTACATATTCTTTTCTCTTGACATGTAATTTGTTTTCATCATTTTCTTTGTTATAAATTGTATTTTTATTAATGCTATTTCATAAATACTATTGTCAGGATAAATGTAACAGAAGCCAATAAAGCATGACAGATGTCATTATTTTATAAAAAAAGAAAAAAGAACATGCACAAAATTCAATAGTATCAAGGAAGATGTTATGGTGGGATATCAAGTGAGATGGAATCAGCTTATTATCTTGTCAGACTGATAATAAAAATGTGATGAAAAAATAAATCTGAGATCTTTCAATACTATTTATCAAGCCTCTTTAAAAATAAGGCTTGGAACTAAATGGTGACTTTGACCATGGCCTGTATTGCATAGCCAATACATGTAGTGTCACGTTGCCTGCTTTATAGCTGATGAAAGTAAATGTGGTCTCTTTGTGACCCTAAGATTGCCACAACATCAACCCAACAATTACTAAAAATACAAACTTTTTACTATGTGTGTCATAGCTAAAGTTGTCGAAAAGCCCTAGTCTTTTTTTTTTTATAACTGTTTTTTTTATTAAACAATTTTTGTTTAACCCCTTAAGGACCAGGCCATTTTACACCTTAGGACCAGAGCGTTTTTTGCACATCTGACCACTGTCACTTTAAACATTAATAACTCTGGAATGCTTTTAGTTATCAATCTGATTCCGAGATTGTTTTTTCGTGACATATTCTACTCTAACATAGTGGTAAAATTTTGTGGTAACTTGCATCCTTACTTGGTGAAAAATCCCAAAATTTGATGAAATATTTGAAAATTTGGCATTTTTCTAACTTTGAAGCTCTCTGCTTGTAAGGAAAATGGATATTCAAAATATTTTTTTATTTTATTCACATTTCCAATATGTCCACTTTATGTTTGCATCATAAAATTTATGTGTTTTTACTTTTGGAAGACACCAGAGGGCTTCAAAGTTCAGCAGCAATTTTCCAATTTTTCACAAAATTTTTAACCTCGCTTTTTTTCAGAGACCAGTTCAGGTTTGAAGTGGATTTGAAGGGTCTTCCCATTAGAAATACCCCACAAATGACCCCATTATAAAAACTACATCCCCCCAAAGTATTAAAAATGACAATCAGTAAGTGTTTTAACCCTTTAGGTGTTTCACAGGAATAGCAGCAAAGTGAAGGAGAAAATTCACAATCTTCATTATATACACTCGCATGTTCTTGTAAACCCAATTTTAGAATTTTTACAAGGGGTAAAAGGAGAAAATGTATACTTATATTTGTAGCCCAATTTCTCTCGAGTAAGCACATACCTCATATGTCTATGTAAAGTGTTCGGCGGGCGCAGTAGAGGGCTCAGAAGCGAAGGAGCGACAAGGGGATTTTGGAGAGTACGTTTTTCAGAAATGGTTTTTGGGGGGCATGTTGCATTTAGGAAGCCCCTATGGTGCCAGAACAGCAAAAATAACCCACATGGCATACCATTTTGGAAACAAGACCCCTTGGGGAACGTAACAAGGAATAAAGTGAGCCTTAATACCCCACAGATGTTTCACGACTTTTGCATATGTAAAAAAAAATTTCACTAAAATGTGTGTTTCCCCCCAAATTTCACATTTTTGCAAGGGTTAATAGCAGAAAATACCCCCCAAAATTTGTAACCCCATCTCTTCTGTGTATGGAGGCACCCCATAAGTTGGCATGAAGTGCATTACGGGCGAACTACAATGCTCCGAAGAGAAGGAGTGATATTTGACTTTTTGAGAGCAAATTTTGCTCGGGGGGCATGTCGCATTTAGGAAGGTGCCAGAACAGCAAAAAAAAAAAAAAAACACATGGCATACCATTTTGGAAACTAGACCCCTTGAGGAACGTAACAAGGAATAAAGTGAGCCTTTACCCCACACGGGTTTCACGGCTTTTGCATATGTAAAAAAAAAATTTTTTTTTTCCACTAAAATGTGTGTTTCCCCCCAAATTTCACTTTATACCCCCCAAAATTTGTAACCCCATCTCTTCTGAGTATGGAGGTACCCCATAAGTAGACCTGAAGTGCACTACGGGCGAACTACAATGCTCAGAAGAGGAGGAGCACCATTGAGCTTTTGGAAAGAGAATTCGTTTGGAATGGTAGTCAGGGGCCATGTGCATTTACAAAGCCCCCCGTGGTGCCAGAACAGTGGACCCCCCCCCACATGTGACCTCATTTTGGAAACTACACCCCCCACAGAATTTAATAAGTGGTGCAGTGAGCATTTACACCCCACTGGCATTTGACAGATCTTTGGGACAGTGGGCTGTGCAAATGGAAAATTACATTTTTCATTTTCACAGATCACTGTTCCAAAAATCTGTCAGACACCTGTGGGGCGTAAATGCTCACTGTACCCCTTATTACATTACATGAGGGGTGTAGTTTCCAAAATGGGGTCCCATATGGGGGGGGTCCATTGTTCTGGTACCATGGGGGCTTTGTAAACACAAGTGGCCTTCAATTCCGGACAAATTTTCTCTTCAAAATCCCAATGGCGCTCCTTCTCTTCTGAGCATTGTAGTGCACCCATAGAGCACTTTACATCCACATATGTGGTATGCACTTACTCAGAAGAAATTGGGTTACAAATTTTGGGGGGCTTTTTTTTATTTTCCCTTTTTATTTGACACCAGCATTTTAGTGAAATTTTTTTTTTTTTCATTTTCCCATCCAACTTTAATGAAAATTTGTCAAACACCTGTGGGGTGTTCAGGCTCACTATACCCCTTGTTACGTTCCATGAGGGGTGTCGTTTCCAAAATGGGGTCACATGTCTGTATTTATTGTTTTGTGTTTATGTCAGAACCGCTGTAAAATCAGCCACCCCTGTGCAAATCACCAATTTAGGCCTCAAATGTACATGGTGCGCTCTCACTCCTGAGCCTTGTTGTGCGTCCGCAGAGCATTTTACGCCCACATATGGGGTATCTCCGTACTCAGGAGAAATTGCGTTACAAATTTTGGGGGTCTTTTTTTCCTTTTACCTCCCGTGAAAATAAAAAGTAAAGGACAACACCAGCATGTTAGTGTAACAAAATTTTTTTTTTACACTAACAGGCTGGTGTAGACCCCAACTTTTCTTTTTCATAAGGGGTAAAAGGAAAAAAAGCCCCCAAAATTAGTAACGCAATTTCTCCCGAGTACGGAGATACCCCATATGTGGCACTAAACTGTTTCCTTGAAATACGACAGGGCTCCGAAGTGAGAGAGCGCCATGCGCATTTGAGGACTAAATTAGGGATTGCACAGGGGTGGACATAGGGGTATTCTACGCCAGTGATTCCCAAACAGGGTGCCTCCAGCTGTTGCTAAACTCCCAGCATGCCTGGACAGTCAGTGGCTGTCCGGAAATGCTGGGAGTTGTTGTTTTGCAACAGCTGGAGGCTCTGTTTTGGAAACACTGCCGTACAATACGTTTTTTTTTTTTATTAGGAGGACAGTGTAAGGGGGTGTATATGTTGTGTTTTACTCTTTATTATGTGTAGTGTAGTGTTTTTAGGGTACATTCACACTGGCGGGTGTACAGTGAGTTTACCGCTAGGAGTTTGCGCTTCGGTGAAAAATTTGCCACAGCCCAAACTTGAAGCAGAAAACTTACTGTAAACCCGCCAGTGTGAATGTACCCTGTAAGTTCACATGCGGGGGCAAACCTTCAGCTGTTTCAAAACTACAACTCCCAGCATGTACTGACAGACCGTGCATGCTGGGAGTTGTACTTTTGCAACAGCTGGAGGCACACTGGTTGGAAAACCTTCAGTTAGGTTCTGTTACCTAACTCATTTTTTTCCAACCAGTGTGCCTCCAGCTGTTGCAAAACTTCAACTCCCAGCATGTACTGATCGCCGAAAGGCATGCTGGGAGATGTAGTTGTGCAACAGCTGGAGGGATCGCAACTACAACTCCCAGCATGCAGAGACAGCTGTTTGCTGTTTAGGCTTGCTGGGAGTTGCAGTTTTGCAACATCTGTAGAGCTATAGTTTAGAGACCACTGCATAGTGGTCTCCAAACTGTGGACCTCCAGATGTTGCAAAACTACAACTCCCAGCATGCCCAGACAGCAAACTGCTGTCTGGGCATGCTGGGAGCTGTAGTTTTGCAAGATCTGGAGGTGCACAGTATAGAGATCACTTTGCAGTGGTGTCAAACTGTAGACCTCCAGCTGTTGCAAAACTGCAACTCCCAGCAAGCCTAAACAGCTCTCTGGGCATGCTGGGAGTTGTAGTTTTGCAACATCTGGAGGGTTACAGTTTAGAGACCACTATAGTGGTCTCAGACTGTAACCCTCCAGATGTTGCTAAGTAACTCACCGGCTTCCGTTGGATCCAGGGAGCTGCGTCGCGGTCCTCTTCTTCCGCCGATCGTCGCCCCCTGCCGCCGCTGATCGTCGCCGCTGCCGTCGCCGATGGGTAAGTGGATCTTCGGCGCCGGTCCCTGTCGGTTTCCCCGTCCTGCCCCGCCTATTGTGGGTGGGCAGGACGGGGAAACCGAAAGTAAACCCCTCCGCCCCCGATCTGCTATTGGTGGTCGCGTCTAGACCACCAATAGCAGAGATAGGAGGGGTGGCAACCCTGCCACCTCACTCCTATCGCTACAGGGGGATCCTGGGTGTCTAGGACACCCGCGATCCCCCTTCTATTCCGGGTCACCGGGTCACCATAGACCCGTATGACCCAGAATCGGCGCAAATCGCAAGTGTGAATTCACTTGCGATTTGCGCCGATCGCCGACATGGGGGGGTCTAATGACCCCCCTGGGCATTTGCGCGGGGTGCCTGCTGATAGATATCAGCAGTCACCCCAGCGCGATCCCCGCCCGGCACGCGGCGGGGACCGAAATTCCCAAGGGCATACAGGTACGCCCTTGGTCCTTAAGTACCATGGCACAAAGGCGTACCTGTACGCCCTTGGTCCTTAAGGGGTTAAAACAGATATTTGAGAATAAGAAAATAAAAGTACATAGAATAAAAAACAGAGTCATTCCATATTAAAAAGACCAGGTTACAATAATAATATAGATCCGGCTGTAAAGATGTTGTAAAATTCAGATTATTTCAGGTCGGCTCTGTGAGTATCTGGGGAAGACCCCACATCAGAGACATGAAGCTTAGATAAAAGCCGTTATCTAACAGACAATAAAGAATGAAGCAAGGATAATCTGAAGTGCTATTAGAGGATACTAATAATATCTCTTGACTCCGGGTCCATTACACCTCAGTTTATGGACAATAATCCAGGCAATGTGCAATGAAGAAGATGTAAAATAATGTAAAAAAATAAAAAAAACACAGGAGGTAAAAGGTTTGTAAGAGGTAGAAAGTTAATAGAGAAAAGGACAGGTAAGTATGGAAGATAAAGATAAAGGGACGGATAAGTCTTACATAGATCTTTAATTCTAGTGTGTACATTAATGAAGGGAGGAACAACATGCTTTCAAGGAAAGCAAATAAGCATTTAGACTTTAGACTAGTTAATCTGACATAGTAAGTCTGATAGTAAGGGGTATAATAGACATGCAAAGCAGGTCCCGTTCATTAAGCATTTACAGTGGGGATCAAAAGTTTGGGCACCCCAGGTAAAAATTTGCATTAATGTGCATAAAGAAGCCAAGGAAATATGGAAAAATCTCCAAAAGGCATCAAATTACAGATTAGACATTCTTCTAATATGTTAACAAAAGTTAGATTTTATTTCCATCATTTACACTTTCAAAATAACAGAAAACTAAAAAATGGCGTCTGCAAAAGTTTGGGCACGCTGCAGAGATAATATCTTGTACTACCCCCTTTGGAAAGTATCACAGCTTGTAAACGCTTTTTGTAGCCAGCCAAGAGTCTTTCAATTCTTGTTTGAGGTATCTTTGCCCATTCTTCCTTACAAAAGTCTTCTAGTTCTTTGAGATTTCTGGGCTGTCTGTCACGCACTGCTCTTTTAAGGTCTATCCATAGATTTTCAATTATCTTGAGGTCAGGAGATTGTGAAGGCCATGGCAAAACCTTCAGTTTGCGCCTCTTGATGTAATCCCCCATGGATTTTGAGGTGTGTTTAGGATCATTATACATTTGTAGAAGCCATCCTCTCTTTAAAGGGGTTCTCCGGTGCTTACACATCTTATCCCCTATCCAAAGGATAGGGGATAAGATGCCTGATCGCAGGAGTCCAGCAGCTGGGGACGCCCGTGATCATGCACGCGGCACCCCCTTTGTAATTAGTCCCTGGAGCGTGTTCGCTCCGGGTCTTATTACGGGCGACTACAGGGCTGGCGGCGTGTGATGTCACACCTCCATCGACGTGTGACGTCACGCTCTGCCCCTCAATGCAAGCCTACAGGAGGGGGTGTGACAGCTATCACACCCCCTCCCGTCAGCTTGCATTGAGGGGCCGAGCGTTAAGTCACACAGGGGCGGAGGCATGATGTCACATGCCGACGGCCCTGTAGTCGCCCGTAATCAGACCCGGAGCAAACACGCTGATTACAAACGGGGTGCCGTGTGCATGATCACGGGCGTCCCCAGCTGCGGGACTCCTGCGATCAGGCATCTTATCCTCTATCCTTTGGATAGGGGATAAGATGTGTAAGAACCGGAGGACCCCTTTAACTTCAGCTTTTTCACAGATGGCATCAAGTTAGCATCCAAAATGTGCTGAAATTTTATTGAATCCATTTTTCCTTCTACTTGTGAGATGTTCCCTGTGCCACTGGCTGCAATACAACCCAAAGCATGATTGATCCACCCCCATGCTTAACAGTAGGACAGAGGTTCTTTTCATTGAATTCTGTTCCCCTTCTTCTCCAAACGTACCTTTGCTCATTCCGGCCAAAAAGTTCAATTTTAACCCCACAGAACTTGTTTCCAAAATGCATCAGACTTTTCTATATGTTCATTTGCAAAGTTCAAACGCTGACTTTTGTGGTGAGGACGTAGAAGAGGTTTTCTTCTGATGACTCTTCCATGAAGACAATATTTGTACAAGTATCTCTTTATAGTGGAATAGTGTACCACAACTCCAGTGTCTGCCAGATCTTTCTGGAGGGATTGTGCAGTCAAACATGGGTTTTGAATTGTTTTTCTCACAATCCCGTGAGCTGTTCTGTTTGATATTTTTCTTGGTCTTCCATATCTTGCTTTAATTTCCACTGTTCCTGATGACTGCCATTTCTTAATTACATTCCGAACAGAGGATATTGACATCTGAAAACGTTTTGCTATCTTCTTATAGCCTTCTCCAGCTTTGTGAGCGTCAACGATCTTCAGTTTCATATTTCTAGACAACTGCTTAGAAGAACCCATGGTGCTGATCGTTGGGGCAAGGTCAGATGAGTCTGGGCATTTGAAACCTTTGAGATTGACATCACCTGGTCTTCCCAGATGATGATTGAGAACAATCCATGACACTGGCAGGTCTCAGCTTTGCAAATAGGGCAGTGCATGCTATAAATTCTGCAGGGTGTTTTCTGTTATTTTGAAAGTGTAAATGATGGAAATAAAATCTAACTTTTGTTGACTTATTATAAGAATGTCTAATATGTAATTTGATGCCTTTTGGAGATTTTTCCATCTTTCCGTGGCTTCTTTATGCACATTAATACATTTTTTTACCTGGGGTGCCCAAACTTTTGATCCCCACTGTACGTGGCTCAAGCATTGTGCAGGGAGAGCCATGTGGATGATTGTGGGATCATTTATGTGGTCCCTTTCTGCCATCCTTCATTGGCTACACATCCATTCATCTACGGAGAGATAGGTGGATGACAAACAAGACTTTTGAAGCACACTAAAATTATGCAGTTGGCTGATAAATGAACATTTGTTTGTTTGTTGACTGATCGGCCAAAAATCGTCCTAACCTGTAGGCAATGTTAAGCTTTGTTCACACAGTGTTTTTTCAGGCTCATTTAATTTGTAAAAATGTGTTCGCTAAATTACGATGGCATTTTTTAACATTAATGTGCTGTATGTTAGTCTTTGGGAAAGTGATTGTCTGTGCACAAAATGGCCCTCATTAACTGAGAGTGTTGGGATTTTACAAGTGTAAAATGTTTGCTATGGGGATTCAGAGATTAGAAAATTTTCTGACCAGCTTTTTCTAGGTGGAAATTTCCAGCCATTTATTCACAGGATTTTCTGTGAATTCACTAATAAATAGGTTGTGTTGTGAAACAATGCCCCTTTTGTGACAGACCACACCCCTTTTGTGACATACCACACCCCTTTTTGTCTTTTCACAATGCAATGTCGGGTTTGTCAGATTTTCCTGGCACATACTGGTGCAGACATTATGCGCCAAAATAACTTGGAATCAATCAACAAAAATACTTGGTTTTAGCTTAGAAAATGAAGGCTAATATGTAAGAAATGCAGACATATTTTTACAGTTGCATAAATCTGTCACAAGTCACTTATTTAAGATGTTGTTAAAAATGTATATATATATATATATATATATATATATATATATGTATATATATTTATATTGTGCGCACAGAGAATGACTTTCCCATGGACTAACATAGACATAAAGCACATTATTGTTATAAAATAAGAATGCATTTTTACAAATGAAATATGCTTTAAAAAAAAAAACTGTGAAAACAGCTTAAGGTAAAAAAAAAAAGCAAAAAAAAAAATTTGGGAAATGATGTTGAGTAGAGTACTTTCTAGATAGCTACTGGTAGCATTTAGTCACAGAAGAACAGGAAACCAAGCAATGGTAGACAATGAAACAAACATGCTGTGGGTATTTTGAGTTCTAGGGTTCATAAAAAGTGCGTATCTGTGTGGTAACAAAACATTGCTGTCATGGGGTATTCAGTATGGCCAGGTACACACAACGGAAGCCAGAATTCCATTGTGTGAACCCTACTTAACTGTGTAGCATTAGTGGCATTATTCTATCAATGTAAAGAGGTGTATGGTAATATTATCAAGTCACCTAATGCTGTTATTATTCAGTCACTGTACAGAGGTATTAGCCATTGTATGGCAATCGTATTCAGCTATTGTATGCATATATCATTTGGTCACTGTATTGTGGTATTCTTCACTAATTTTATTGTGGTGTTATTCATTTACACTATGGCATTATTACTCACTGTATGATAGTTATATTAAGATATTTAACAGTGGTACTACTCAGTCTCTGCATGGTGGCATTATTCATTCACTGTGTATACACATTTTTATACAATGGCTGCTATCATTTATGGAAGTTTTTTTTATCCACAACCAGAAGTGGATTAAAAGGAAATGGCTTATACTTCATCCTCCTCCAGGGTTCATTCTTCGTCTTTGGTTAAAAAACTGCAAAACAAACAAAAACAAAACAAAAAAAAGCCTTAGGCTATGTTTTCAAAGTGATCTATGTAAGTCTATGGGAAAATGGCTGAAATCACACTATGTGAACATAACCTTCTAGGTCAGTTCATTTCATCTTTAAATGTTCCTTTATTAACAGACAAAAAACTGTAGCTACACTGAATGCTGTCAGAATATATTGAAACTGATGTCTGTGTCACATTCTCTAGTGAAAATGATCTTATGTTGTTTTGAGACTATATGTGTCTGTAAAAAAAATCAAATTCAAAGCTGAAAGGCTGGGGTGCACATAAATCCATTATTTCCAGCACTTCTTAAGTACAGTATATTGACTTTGAAGGTATGATTTCTAGGCACTTTTTTCTGGCCTCTTACAGAACCTGCTTTTACATTATACTGTTTTAATTATTTTACAAAGCAAACATTAAGCCTCCTGAAATTGTCTTTTTTCGAAAGGCTGACTTTTGTACTGAATGTGTTGGAAAATATTTCAAAGAACAATTTTTTTTTGCAGTGAATAGCACTTTCTCCATGCTGACAGATGTAAGATCAAAAAGATTTTACACCAAACAGTTATAAAAAGGCTTTTCACCTAATGCACTAGTCAATAAGACATTAAAGTTAATTATATATCTTTTTTTTTACTCTCAAGCATGTACGTCCCTTAATGGAATTTCTCATTGTAAGGGCAATATTAATCCCCCCATTATGACTAGGGGGAATTTGAGACAATGTTTACATAGCTTTCTATGTGCTTTTACAAAAGTCAATAAAAATATGATTTCTGATACTGCTAATTGGTCATTAGGTTTTTGCTGTAGACAAATCTATGATGATATTGATTTTCTTTTGCTTTATGTTATGGATTTCCTATAATCAATGTGGCTTATCATTTTATATAATTTGTGATGGATTTTTCTATAATTTAGGTGATTCAGATTTTATAATGATTTAGACATGTATTACCATTATGTAGTTATGGCATTAAGGCAGATGAACCTATACAGCATCTTCATTTACTAACAATTCCTTATAAAGCCAAGTAGTTTTCAAGAGTCAAAAGAAAATGACTACCTTAACACTGTTATTCACATCTGCAATAAATATCAGAGTCACTAAGGGGTATTTTGCCCCTAGACATGTTATCCCCTATCCAAAGCATAAGGGATAATAGGTCTAAATGCGGGGGATCCGGCCGCTGGCACCAAAGCATAGGGGATAACATGTCTGAATGCGGGGGATCCGGCCACTGGCACCAAAGCATAGGGGATAACATGTTTGAATGCGGGGGATTCTGTGCCTCATAAGTTCATGGTAGGGTCAGCTCTGCCGCTGTGCTGACGCTGCTCACTGTTCTAAAGCGGCTGCGGTGCATAATAGCGAAGTGGGTACTTTAGAAAGTGAGCCTGCATACGGCCGACACGGGTCTGACGAGGGACGTCCCTCCGCAGACCCACGCAGGAGGAGTCGCAGCCGGAGAGGAGAAGTTCTGTGCAGGCTAGGTGAGTGTGTCTATGTGTGTGTGTGTGTCTGTGTGTGTCTGTGTGTCGGGGGGGGGGGGGGGACTTTGCTGACTAATGTGGAAACTGCTACCTAATGTTGGAAACTATGCTACCTAATGTGGGGATACTGCTACCTAATGTGGGGAAACTATGCTTACCTAATGTGGGGATACTGCTACCGAATGTGTTGAAACTATGCTACCTAATGTGGGAAAACTGCTTCCTAATGTGGGGAGACTATGCTGCCTAATGTGGGGCAACCGCTGCCTACCTAATGCTGCAGATTAATGTGAGTTGCAGTGCAATTTTATGGCATAGTACTTTTTTTTTTTTTTGGGGGGGGGGGGGTGTGCAGCATTTCACTTTTGGACCCAGGCAGCACAATGCCGTGGGCCACTTTTGGTAGTGTAACCCTTGGTGAGAGTTTGTTGACTGCTGGACATACCACTACAATGCACTTGAAGACTTTGAGAGGGTGCACATTAGTGGACGGTGAGAAGCAAGAAGGTTTTTTAATGAATGGTCAGCCATTTAGGCTAGTTTGACCAAGTAGTTAAAAGGTTTTGGGAGCAGTGGTTATGTAAGGATACACACAGCAAACAGGCTCCAGACAGCCACCAGTAGAGAGGATTGTTTGATCCGCAGACAGGCATGAGTAGCTCCCTTAGTTTCCTGCTCACCATCCAGACACAGGGGGCATGTCATTTTTCTGTCTCTCCCTAGTACTTAGCAAGAAGGAAATTTGGGGTCTTGGATTCCTTTACATTGACAGCCAGCCACAATCACCTTCATTTGCACTGGTGTCATAAATGAGAAGCCTGGTATGCTATGGGCTGGACCCATATCATCTTTAGCTACAAATATATGCTCTGTTTGGGATTTGAGAATGGTTGAGTGTGGAGGCCTTATGGTTAGAACTTCAATCATACCTTTCCTGTGGAGCAACATGCTGCTAAAGTAGGTGGAATGAAGAGCAGGGGAGCAAATGCATACGAAAATTGGTCACCCCTAGAAGTGATACGAGGGACACTAACAACTCAACAATATGTACTGGATGTCCTGCGGTCAGATGTGTTGTCTTTCATGGTCTGGAATTCAAAATGGCTTATTTCAGTGGGATATTCCTCACCCACACACAGCAAGGGTTTCCGAAGAAAATCTCAGATTGCAACACTTCTTTGGCCTGCCTGTCACAGATTTATTGATAATTGAGAATTTATGGAACCAGCTGGGATGCAGGCAATGGCAACTATGAGTGTTCAGGATCTACAGGTCCAGCTGAGCTACAGCATCTATGTGCATATTTACTGCTCAAAAAAAATAAAGGGAACACTTAAAAAACACAATGTAACTCTAGGTCAATCACACTTCTGTGAAATCACACTGTCCACTCAAGAAGCAATACTGATTGACAATTAAGTTCACATGCTGTTGTCCAATTTGAACAGACAACAGGCGAAAATTATATGCAATTAGCAAGATACCCCCAATAAAAGAGTGATTCTGCAAGTGGTGACCACAGACCACTTCTCACTTCCTATGCTTCCTGGCTGATGTTTTGGTCACGTTTGAATGCTGGCGGTGCTTTCACTCTAGTGGTAGCAGGGGACAGAGTCTACAACCTACACAAGTGGTTCAGGTAGTGCAACTCATCCAGGATGGCACATCAATGCGAGCTGTGGCTAGAAGGTTTGCTGTGTCTTTCAGCATAGTGTCCAGAGCATGAAGGCACTACCAGAGACAGGCCAGTACATCAGGAGATGGGGAGGAGGCCGTAGGAGGGCAACAACCCAGCAGCAGGAACTCTACCTCCGCCTTTGTGCAAAGAGGAGCTGGAGGAGCACTGCCAGAGCCCTGAAAAAAGACCATCAGCAGGCCAAAAATGTGCACATGTCCACTCAAATGGTCAGAAACTCTATGAGGGTGGTATGAGAGCCCAACGTCGCTTACAGCCCAACACCATGCAGGATTTTTGACATTTGCCAAGATTGGAAAATTTGCCACTGGTGCCCTATGCTCTTCTCAGATGGAAGCAGGGTCATTCTGAGCACATGTGATAGAGTGTGGAGATGCCGTGGAGAACGTTCTGCTGCCTGAAACATCCTCCAGCATGACTGGTTTGACGGTGGGTCAGTAATGGTGTGGGGGCATTTCTTTTGGGGGCTGCACAGCCCTCCATGTGCTTGCCAGAGGTAGCCTGACTGCCATTAGGTGCCAAGATGAGATCCTCAAACCCCTTGTGAGACCATATGCTTGTGTGGTTGGCCCCGAGTTCCTCCTAATGCAAGAAAATGCTAGACCTCATATGGCTGGAGTGTGTCAGCAGTTCCTGCAAGAGGAAGGCATTGATGCTATGGACTGGCCTGCCCATTCCCAAGACCTGACTCTGATTGAGCACATCTGGGACATCATGTCTCGCTCCATCAATCAATGCCACGTTGCACCACAGACTGTCCAGGAGTTGGCTTTAGTCCATGTCTGGGAGGACATGCCTCTGGAGACCATCCTCCACCTCATCAGGAGCATTCCCAGGCATTGTAGGGAGGTTTTACGGGCAGGTGGAGGCCACACGCCTCATATTGACTTGTTTTAAGGACATTACATCAAAGTTGGATCAGCCTGTAGTGTGCTTTTCCACTTTGATTTTGAGTCTGACTCTATATCCAGGCCTCCATGGGTTGATAAATTTGATTTCCATTGATAATTTTTGTGTGATTTAGTTGTCAGCGCATTCAACTATGTAAAGACGAAAGTATTTCATACGTTTAGTTCATTCATTCAGATCTAGGATGTGTTATCTTAGTGTTCCCTTTATTTTTTTGAGCAGTGTATGTTGCACGATGCATTGCAGAACCTGTGAGTCTCCATACCCAGCCATTTATCATTTTGTATGTAGAAATTTATCCCTTTGCCCTAATATTGTAATTACTTACAGATATCATCATTCTTGGTGCTTTATTTTTTTACTTAAAAATAAAAAATAAAACATAGCAGAGAAAAAAACAGCCCAAACTTTGTCTCCCATATACACCCCATATGTGAAAATGCCTGTAATGTAAAGGGGACACAATTTGAATAAGTATTTTAGCTACACGTTTTGCTATTAATAAAACAAACAAAATGTGTCTGATCAATAAAGGAGGAAACTGGACTGGAGAAGAAGAGGTTAAAGATTGTGCGGAAGACTAAAACTTTTAGATGTATCACAGTGGTAAATGCTGATTGATAAATTTGGTACATCCGTAGGCTTTCTTTTCTAGTCTAAGTTTGCACTGTCTAGTTTAAAGGGGTTATCCAGGAAAAAACTTTTTTTTATATATCAACTGGCTCCAGAAAGTTAAACAGATTTGTAAATTAAAAGAAAGAAGTGGAGTGGCTCTTGTTCTTACTTCAACCAAAATAGACCTGGGCTGCCCAAACTGGACACCTCTACCCACGGTGTACCAATAATAAAATATTAAGCAGAAAAGATTATT